>NW_010133239.1:20393-25521 GCF_000699245.1 Pterocles gutturalis | reverse complement strand
GCTGAGTTTGCTTTGCTATGTAATTCTTATGGAAAGATTTGCTAGAGAAAAACAGTGCCATTAAATATATCACGTGAAATGTCTAACAATTGGGCAGTAATGCAAATTTGATCTGTTTCTGTTAGTTACCATAAACAATAGAATCACACTGAAACAATGTAATTTCAAATTGAATGTTCTGTTCTTATATTCATAACTAGAATCACGTTGCTTATTTAGTAAGTCATTCTGTCAGAACAGAGCTAAAATCATGTAACTCATTACCACGACAGTGCAACAGCACATCATGAGTACTCACTGAACATTTCTACTGTAACCAAAGTCACAGAAATATGAAATGTAGTGTAATTGTTCTGAAGGAAATAGGCATCTGAATCTCTCTGTTCCTTTGTAAATAATAGAAGTGTAAGAAGTTACCTGCTTGTCTTGAGATTTATTTCATTGTTTTAACCGAAATTAAGCTAATGAGAGTCTATTAATTTGTTAATAATAATAGACACACTGTTCTGACTCTTCGATAAATTTAGAATGATGATGGAGAATGAACAAACTGAACAATGCAAGACGTTTTAGTGATTCCATTGACTAATCCCTTGAGATAAATATAATGATCAATTTCTGTTGTATAAATCCCTCCAAACCCTTAAAAGAATTTGAAATTAGAAGCACAAGCTGAAATTTAAAACAGTTTTATTGAATGATTGTTCCTCCATGACAACCACAAGTAAAAATGGAAGTCTTTAATATAAGCCTCCTTTCATAGGTATTTAATATTTAAACTTATTGCCTTTTTTCATTTCCCATTCCTTATTTAGTCCAGAAAAATGTCAGGGAAGATAAAAATAGAACACTATCAATTTTTAGGGTCTGTTTTTATTTTCCTACTGTGGTTCTCTATTGTTCAGTGTTGAAGACCATTTTTTTTCTGCTTTGGCAAGAAGATCCTGTTTCTCACATTCTTTCCTTCAAAGATAAACTGGTTTTGGATTGTTTTTTTTAAGTTTTCAATTATTTCGAAGAAAGTATTTTTTTTTAAAAAGGTAAAACATATTGGAAATTTAGAGGTCATGTATGAGCAGTTAAAGGACAATGCATCAAAACCTTCAGTTAACTTCTTGGCTTTATTTTAGTTGCTGATGCTCAAGGACTCGACCACTAGAGGGTAATATAAGATAAAGGAAAAGGGAACTTAACACCCTCCAACTTGAGCTATGTCTCGTTTCCACAACTCAGAAAAAGTTCAGATTTTAGTGACAGAGTTTATTCAGTTATTTTCCAAGACTACTTGGTCGCCATAAAGAGCTGTTGCTGCCTACACTGAGGCGACAGAGCAGAACCACAGGTAAGGACAAAGACACACTTGTACATTGGGAGGTGTGCTTGGGAGGAGGAGCATGATCTGGCAGTTTCTCTACTTGAAAAGATACATTGACAAAGGAAATGCTTTGTAAACTCAAATGCATGTAGAAGCCTTGAAGAGAACTGCTGGAAGTTAATTTCAATGTTGCGTTAAGGCAGGTGAGCCCAAACTTCCCTGAAGCGACTATTTTTTCAAAGTGAAAGTGAAATTTGGCCTAATGGAAATTTGGCCTTATGAATGAGAAATGAGGTTTTCTAATGCAATCACAGAAAGCAGACTTAGAGAAGACCATCCCATTTGGGCCCAAAACAAACACAACCAAAAGCCCTGAGAACTTCTCAGTGGTAGGGAAGGGCCAATGAATGCTTCCCAAGACACCAGAGGCTAGGTCAGGGCTACAGACCACACTACAGAGTTTACTTACAGAGTTTATAATCTGAAGTGCATAATCCTCTCTACTTTCAAGTGACTTAAGAACTAAGATTTCTGCAAGTTTCTTGGAGATAAATACCTTTGGAGTGACTCAGACAGGAAACTGCTGAATGACATTCAATAGCTGTTATGTTCTCAAACCTTTATGCACAAGGCACTGGCAAGAAAAGAGAGCCATGTATTGTAGCAATATTTTAAGACATTGTGGAAAGAAGTCCTGTGGTCACATTTATAAGTTACCTTTTGGTAAGTTACCCTGAGATTCCAGGAAAATTCCAGTTTGGGCCTCTGGAGTCGTGTGTGAAAGGTGTCCAAGATTTTGCAGTGAAGCTGCTATATACAGACTGCGTTATTTTATCAGCTCCTGACACTTTACTCCATCAATCATATGGCTCCTTCCCCAGTAAAATCCTAAAGGATTTCCTGTAAGGAAATAGACACAAATTAATAATAATCTGTTCTTCTTGTGAGAGAATTATGGGCTGATAGACCATACGTAAGAGATACTCTGAAAAAGTACAGAATCACACTGTGTAATAAATGCCTGCTCAAAGAGTGCAGATTCTGATCTGCTACACTTGTTTAAAAAAGTTTGGTCAAGTCAAATCACTCCCAAATGTAGACTTCAGCATGTAAAACCAAGAGATGCCTTCGTCATAGTAAAATATGCCTAGAGTGTATTTGGAGCTTGTTAAGTTTAACAAGTATACATTCTCCTGCAGTAGTGACAGCTCACACACTTCAGCATTGTTCCACCACATATGAACACTTCAATAAAACTAAAAAAAAGAAATGAGAATTTCAATGACACAAGAAGATCAATATCTACTGGGATTTTCAAAGGCACTTAATTGTAAAACTCTCCTTGTACCCATTATCTGTCTCTATAGTACTCTAATTGCTACTGAAAATCTGTTTATAACTGGAAAGGAAAACTTTTTTTTATTATTCAAGCGAAGAAAAATATGGTCAGCACAAGCAGCAGGGTAAGGTCTTTTTAAGACTTTTATCAATATTATTTGGAATTATTTTATTACAGTGTAGTCTATGGCATATATTAATAATTATAATTTTCAATTTATCATTTTATTTCATCCCATTTTGGGGTGTTTCAAGTAAAAGGAGACTGTTTTTCTTTTTAGCTGAGTTGTTTTGTAGGACAAATTTCTGTTGTTGGGTTTTTCAATATTGGCTGTTCACTATTATGGAGTCACACAGGATAAATGCTGCTCACTGACTTGTCGAATAAAGCTTTCAAAGTCAAGAATGACAAGTGGCATGCCATGGATAAGGACCACCTGGTGCAGGTATTTTTATATTTATGCTTGTATTTTAATAGCCTTTAGGATTTGTGAATGTGTTCACAAAGGAAGCAAGCACGTCCTGACTATTCAAACAGTTTTTGTCCATAACTAACAGAGGAGCAGGTTTGTTATGTCCTCTTGTGGGAACTGTAAGCCCTTTTAGTATTAGATGGACCAGGAACTTTGCACTCTTCCTTTGGGAACGCAAAATCTTAAAATCCTGATAAACTCAGTCAGGGAGAGGGCGAGGACTGTTAAGTTCTGAAACCACTGTAGAGCCATAAGGCTTGTAGTCTTTGTGAGGGATGGAGGGGGACAAGAAGTGACAAGCCAACTACTGTGTTAAGATCTTGTAAATACTCATTTTAACTCAGTATAACCTCCTCATCCACAAACTCAAAAACAGCAAGACATTTCGAAATCAAAAAACTCAAAACTGAAAACCAGGCAACACAATCCTCCCTCCCCCTAGTTTTCTAAGGTTAAGTTAAAAACTTCTTGTGCTTAAGAGGTGTGTGAATTATGAAACTGGTGTTTTCTGTTCCAGAGAGACATCAAACCCAGAGACAGGCAAAGAAGTAAATCTTTCAATGCCTTATCTAACTCCCATTAAAGTCTCTCTTAGATATCATGTTTATTAGGTGGATAGCACTGGAGCAACCCCCTGCCATGATTTCTTTGCAGAAGTGTACAACCCAGTGACAGTGTTGCTTCATGGGGAGAAACAGCACGTCTCCGTCATGGTTATATGCTGCTGAAAATTATGTTGCTACAGAAAGTGGGTTTCTGTAGAATATCTCAAAGATACTCTGCACACAAACTATTACTCCTCAGAACCTGGAGCAATATCAAAGAAAATTGCAAATCAGCAGCTAAACTTTAATGAAATAAAAGGCAGGGATCTTAAAGCTTTAGAATACTTTTTAACCAGAAAATGACAACAACAGAGCAAAATAAAAAGGTCCTTCCTTGCTAGAAAGTCAGCTCCATATCCTCTGACGTTATTTATCCAGAAAGTAGAGAGTCATTGGGTCAGTAGAGGGGAAGAGAAAATTATTCTACATTTCTACTATGGGTCTGTTTTGGGGTAGGCTGCACACCCTGTCTCTTGCCACTTGCCACTTGTCAGGGAAGCTGAGATACCTTTGTACTTTAGACTCAAGTTAGATTGGGTGCATCTTCCCAAAATATCTGTTAAAAAATAAGCCACACAGAAGCATCAAGCAGTGCAGGTCAAATGGATACTTTTAATTTTTTTTCTCTTGATTCCACTCTACTTTGTCCACTAAACAGCAAAGTCATTGTGGGGAAAACATCCTCACAGGTAACGGAGTTGATGTAGGAGTTAGCTTGTCCTCAAGCAGCCAGCTAGAAAAGTTCTTGCAAAAGGTTGTTGCTGTCTGTCTGGGATGATTTAGCGAAAGTAATAAACATACTGCTGATCTTGTTTTCAGTGCAAGCAAGAAGCAAAATAGATGTATTAACTCTTCGGAGCCTAGCTTTTTGTCTTTCATAAACACTGAAAGTAAATGATTGCTGCTGTGGACCCTAGAACCCAAGTTCAGCTGCATAGTTGGCATAAATGTGTCCTTAAACATCAACAAGTTAATATTGCTGAGATTAATCAAAGAACAGCTTAGAGAGGCTCTGCTAAATTATTGAGTCAGTTTACACACCTAAATTTAAGCATATTCTTAAGTACCTTGTTAAACTAAGACCCAGCAACTAACCACACTACTTGTCCCTTTTGATTAATTCCTAAGTTGTGAGCCAGACCTGTCAATGAACAGATTTTTCCCCCTTCTTTGTTGTGATTGTCTGTCTCCACTGATTCTCTTCATCTGATTATTTCCTAATTCTGCCAAGAAAATTAACTTATTAGATCCTTCAAAGGGTTTTGCTTTTACCAGTATAACCATGTCTGCAACTACTTTAAGTTTTATCAGGATTTAGGAAGATTAACGTAATACAAGTCCTTTCTCTTTCTCCACTAAAAACCGCAAAACTTAAATTTCTCTATACTACCTCTTTC
>NW_010133239.1:0-20362 GCF_000699245.1 Pterocles gutturalis | reverse complement strand
TTCCCTCTAGCTTTTCCTTTCTTCCCTAATTCCAGTTTTGAACTGGCTTTTCCAAGGCTGTCTTGTCTTGATTTTTTAGTATCTGCAAATCAAAGGGATTGTCTTTCCATTTATTTCACAAGTTTAGCAAAGCCCTGTTACAACTGTACTAGTCTTTTAGGGGAAATCATGATAAAATAAAATCAAACACACAATGTCCTCTTGAGAATCAGATATGCAGACCCTTGTGAATGCTTAAAAATTTTAAAAAGGACAAGGATCTTTAGTCATAGGACAGCTGACATACCAAAACACTTCTCTGAAAATCAAAGAACTCATTTCTTACTAGACTTGGCAAGATGGAGGTCATACTGGGGAATGAACCAGGCTGGAGAATCACAGGACCAGCCCAAGCCCTGTGTTTCGCAGGGTCAGCACAGTCGGGCTTAGAGGTGTGGGACAACCCCTTCCATGACACCAGCACGTGGATTTCCACTTATGCTTTTATGACTACAGGGACATGGACAGAATTACCAGTAAGCAGTCTCCTGGGGAGCTGTGAGATATATACCATACCTGCTTTCTGTGTCAGGAACACTGCAGGTTTCCACCTCCTCCTGCCTATAGGCTTAGCAGAAAACGTTCAGCCTCCGAGCTGGCCACTTCACTTGACTGCCCTAGTCTCCACATCTTTGTGGGGCAGAGGAAGCAACTGGACAAGTTTAGGTCCAAATTACCCTACTGGTTTGGCTCCCTGAAGATGGCAATGAAATTAAATGTAATATCTGTTCTGTATGGCTTTGTAATAAAAATAACAAAGAGGATGGCCTTTTCCCAGCTATTCACATGGGAGGGGCAACACTAAATCAAGCTCTAAGGGACTTTTTTTCCTCGCTGTGGTATGAGTCAATAAATATAATATGTAGCTTTTAATAACTTTTTTTTAACATAGCTAATGATGCTAATCTGGGAGCTTCACATCACTGGTGTTTATTTGCATAACAGCCTTCCAGATGAATTTGGCACAATTCCTATTGCTCAGACAAAAAAAAACCAAAAAAAGTGTATACTGATCAGGATGCACACTTTTGGGATACCTTCAGCAGTTTTCTCCCATACACACCACTGCATCAATAACACTAATCAGCATTCACTGCAGTTGCAGTGGTAACACTGCTTCCAGTAGTTTCATGTAAAATATACGCACCCATCATAACCAGTGTGATCCAGGGTTCTTGCAGAGCATCTCCAGAAGCTGTCTCCCATCACAGTTCTCTCTCTGAGGTGCCTCACAACACCAGTTTCAGCCCTGAGATGGTTTCTGATGGATCACTGATGACTGCTTCCACAAAGGCCAGGATGACATGATGATTCACCAATCCTGTGTTAGGAGATTGCAAAAGATGTGTTTTAAAAGCCACAAAACTGTTATTTCTATATTTATTCAGGTTTATATCTTTGGTATATATTTCTTACAGCTGTCAGGGGGAGGCTATTAGCTATTCCTACAGCTCCCCTTATCGGAGAACTGGTTTGGGTCTGATTTGGATGCCAGCCTGTATCAGCAACAGAGGAACAGCAGTTTTATGCTGGCCACGGTAGTCCCTGCAGGCCATTGTACCAGGACCTTGGAGGTTCACTGTGTTTTCTCTGTTCCCTCCTAGACCTGTTGCACTCATATGCTGGAGCTAACAATATCAAGCGAGCATATGGGGAGCCCCTCCCTTCTGTATGAGCAACAGCAGTGATTCAGCCTCTTACCACAGCGAGCTGCTTTTGGCAGTGAAGGGTTTGTAATCAAAAATTGTCTCGTCCACTGATGAGAAGTGAAATTTTTTTCTACAAAGTCACATTTTCCCCAGACCATTTCTCCTCTCCTGTGATCTCATTTCTCCCCCATTTCTGCCACTTAACTGTGTTTGTCTTCCTGGGACAGGAGCAATTCCAGCTCCTCATTTTTGACTGAACAAGGCATAATGGCAAGGGAAGAAATTCCCTCATGATTCTGCAATGTCCTTTTGTTGTACACAGAACAGCTACTCTCCTCTGCCTAGCAGATGCATTATCAGCCTCGCTTCCCGTAGTTTCTACCTTCTTAGTTTTTTCATGGCAATTAGCAAACTGGTGTCACTACCTACAGACTACAAAATGAATCATTACATGGTACCATGCATCTATGTGAAGAATTAGGTATATTCTCCTGCCAGGTATCCATACTGCCAATCTAACTGACTTAATCATAAGCAGTGACTACATTCAGCCTAGATTTCTGCCCTACTAGCCTTCAGCCTTTCCCTTCTTGACTGAAAAGTGAAGTAGTTCCCACACTGTACCTCAGAAGATGGCCTGGCAGTGTTCCTCAGACCTGCACAGCCTGGATAAGTATGCAGCAAGGATTATTCTTGTAGGTATTTATAAGCAATAATAATCTTTCTGTCAAATGGCAACCTGAAACATTGCTGTTCCAGTGCTCTGTTTGAGCCCTCTCAGCTGTTGCTTGTGGTGAGTCTGGCCTGACGCCGACCGTCAGGGGAAGAAAGGCTTGCAGAGGTTTCGGTGGGCTGGGGTAAACCAGTGTGGACTTCTGACAGATCAGTATCTCCATGGCTTTGCTTTGTGTGGTCTCTGAATACCTGAATTGGTAAGAAATGATATCAAACAGAAATTGCTTAAGTCATTCCAGAGGCATCATCAGCTCCTGAAATTGTTTCCCACTTGTACTTCTGTTCGATGAATTTTAATAGAAAAGAGGAGAGAGAAGCCTATTGGGAGTGGTGGGGTTAGTCCCCCTAGAAAGTTCAGTGGGAATTATTCAGGCATTTTGCACTTGTTTTGCTTCAATTTCCTGCTTATAAATGCATTTGTCAGACATTCAGTTAAGGAGGAGATAATGCCACCTTATTAAGGTAACACCTCTAACTACGATTAACGAAGATGTAATTGAAGCACAGCATGTGCACCCAGTCAACGCTTCAACTACAACTTTCATTTACATTTCATATCATTTAGAAAAAGCAATATAGTGCTAAGTTAATGACAATATCATCAGTGCAATTGAGTGTTTTGATTGGAAGATGTTCTTTCGTGCAGCAGAGATCAGCTTGCTTTTGCTTTGACATTTATTTTGCTCTAAAAGACTGTAAACCAGTCATTGTTCAATTGTGCTGAATTAGATATGTGACATTTTTCACTGTCTTGAAAATACACAGCTTTCTCAGTTCTCCTTTTTTCCTGATGCCAATCTATGTGCCATTTCTGCATGATTAAGCCTTTTTCAGATGTAATTCTCACTATTTTGCTTTGTGTTGTGAAAATTTAAGGTTGGTGGCTTATTGAAATTACCAGTAATACTGTTCACTTCTGAAGTGCCTGTTTCCCACATTGCTATCTTTCCAAGTCTTGTTAGAAAATGATCCCTGAAGCGATGAGTGGTTCGGCACTCTGCAAGGGAGGGCAGAGCTGGTGTCCCCAGTGGCTGTGACAGTCACAGGTGCTGAGGAACACGTTAGGCTCAGGAGAAGCTCTGAGGTGGCATTTTCACCCATGGCACCCACAGGGCTGCTCTCCCTCAGCAAGGGATGAGCCAACAGAAGCAGTGTGTGTAAGAAACAGAGAGCAAGAGGCCAGCTCAGGGTCTCCAAGTTGTCTTTCAGAGGATGTTTCTTCTAGCACAGCCTGTGGAGGGAACCATGGAAGCTAGTCATCATAACTCAGGCATTTAAAGCATTTAACTCCCCAAAGTATCTTCCACATAAGATCAATATAACAAAGTCCCTACTGAATGGCATAAAGTTTCCATCTCTTCTTCTTTGTAGGATAAAATTTCTGCTCAGATTGCATTGGATTGTTGATCAAATTTAGCTTATCTCCTGCAGGGTTGCGAAAGAGAAACTAGGGGCAAGGTCTTCCCCAGAGAGTGTTTGCAGTGAAGGAAGTGCGATGCCAGGATTCCCCAGACGGCACAAGATCTCCTCAGGAAGATTGCTCTGAATGTACCATCCCTAAAACAAGCACAAGAAAAATCCCTACAGCAAATTAAAGAATTTCTATTTACTTAATTAGCATGTGCACCCAAACCCAATGAAAACCCATCTTTAATACTGTATTAATTAATATTGTATTAATTGTATTATAATTAAATAAAACTGTATTAATTAAAACCCTAAATAGGCACGCTGTTGCTGAGCTGGCTTAGCCAGCTCTCAGCCTTCCCATGTAAGTATTCCAGATGCGAAACCCACAAATTCAGCTCTTCCTTAGTCTCAGCGAGGATGAAAGTCCCAACAGAAACTCTGATCTTGGTGCAGTGAATAACGCTTAGTACCATAGTGAGGCATAGCAGAACTTCAGACCCTGTCAGATCTGATCACAGCCTGCCTCGATGCCAGCTCACACCATCACTAATACGATCAGAAGGGGAAGGAAGCCGGTATTTTTAGACTTTTAAACTGACATAAGCAATTGCCACTTGCTCAGAATAACTGGAAAGTTTTAAAGACATTGTAAAGATCAGGAAATGCTCACACAGTGCAAAAGTTAGCCTCTCACAGGCAGGGAATGGATAGCTTGATACTTTGGAGAGTGCTTCTCTCTGGACAGCATTCATCTCTCTGGATAAGAGCATACGCTGCTACTGAGGTAGTAAGGAAGTGATTTCTTTAAAGCTCTGAACATCCCTGTGGACAGCTGCTTCAGGTCGGTATCTCCCAAAATGTCTGCTTTCTGGTTAGTAAGTTCCAGCGTTGCCACCAATATAGTTTCGTCCCATGTCATGTTCTGTGTAGTTTAGTCCTCAGCAGGTAAAACTGAGTGAGTTGTGAGTTCCTTGCACATACTCACACTTAACAAAATTTATCCACTGCCTGCAGATGCTCTGTGCTGTATTCCTGCTCTTAAAAAATCCCTACTAGTCAGGTTTCCTGGCAGACAGACTCTGTTTATTCAAACAAAATCAAAGCCTGTGGCATAGGAGTCTGGATAAATTAAATGGTCAGAAATGGCTTCAAACAGTAATCTATTTCTAGGATCACTTAATTATTTTAGAAGAAAAACAAGAGGAATGCTCATGGCACTAAAGCTGTGAATGGCTCATGAAGCTTCACCCCATGGAAATGGCTTCTCCACTAGCACGGAGGAAGGGCAGGGAGGTGGGAATGAAGGCAGGTGGGGCTTCATACAGTGATACATCAAGGAAATTATCCTCCTGTGGACCTGTGCTAGGGCTGATATGTGTTGGGACCAGTATTGCACCTATCTTCTCTAGACATACCACACACATGTAACAAATAATAGAACTTTGAGCAGCTATGAAGAAAATTGTCCAGACACCAGCTCTGCCTCCATTAGGTCCTTCAGAGCTAACTCCATCAGGAGTGTGTTGGAACAGATAAGAACTCATTTCCATATGTGTGCAGTCCAGTCATGTCGTGCTGCTGGCAGAAAATTCAACTTAATAAGCCTAAAAATATTATTTCTTTCCTCAAACAAGTTCAATCAGAAGATGAAATTGGGGACTGCATCTGATGATTTTGTTTACTTTAAAAGGGCAGTTTTGAGCTTGTTGCCTCTCTCTACAAAACCTGGCCTCAAAGCGCTGCAAGGGGTTTGCAACGAGTGAGATCCCCCAGAACTTCTGCCCCAAAAGTCCCTCTGCCAGCATATAGCTGGAAGCGCAATTTAATGTATAATCCTGCTTGCCAGTGGTAATTAGGAATTTCTTGACCTCTGGGACAACCTTCATTAAGAGAATTAAAAATATAAATCTTCAGCAAGAAATTGAAGGTCTGGGGAAATGGTCCATACTGGATTGCTATTAAGACTTTCTTCCACTCAGTTGTTTCTTGGTAATCTCAGATGAGAGCTGCAATAAGACATGCTACCTCAGTTTCATGTTCCAGCAATTAACTTCCTGACTAACAGCAAAGACTGTTCCAGCTCAGACGTCTGCAGCTGGCACGGTACAAACAAGCCCCTCAAACTCCACAGGCTGCTCCCCATCCCACAGCTTCATGAGCCAAACTGTTAACAATTTCTGCTTTACACACTAAATTTCCAAAATGTATTAACCACTAGAAGGGAACCAGTCAGCTGGGGAGAAACATGGATCGTTTGTTTTGGAAACATGATGTCACTGCCATTATTTCTCCAAAAACTTCAAAATGATCTGTTGGAAGGCTGGGAGTTGGGTTAGGATGTTGAATAATTCTCACAAGAGGAAAGATAAGCTTATCAGTGAATGCAGGCATGTTGGGTGCGGAAAGGGAGAAATCACAATACTCTGTTCATATGTTTTGGGCCATGCTGCCAAGCAGCAAAAGCTGTCCCATTATTGAAGAGCTGGGTACACTTCCACATTGAGGTTTGTACCTTCATCCCCTCTCCATAGGAGGTACCTTGCTACTGTGCTTTCACTGGACTTTCCCTGGACTACCGATTGCTTAAACTGAAGAAGCCTTTGCACCTGATTCTTCTTAGAAGACCAGAATAATGTAAATCTCTGGAAGAAATTGTCTCCATTTGTCTCAGGTATAAATCCTGAGCGTATTTCCCCAACTGAGGTCAGAAGAAAGGAAAAGTTTCTGCACCAAGCTCAAGATCCTTCAAGTCCATCCTCAGCACTTTATTTCACGGGGCTGTATCTCCACAGGGTGGAAACGTTTGGGTAAATATATTCTGGAGAGAAACCTGGCCTTGTTTCTCAATATGAAAGGGAGCTGTAACTTCAGCAGAGCCACACCATGCCTCCCCCCTATGCTGCTTTCCTTTGTGCTCTGCAGAGCCCATGCTAGGAGGAACTCTTGGGGTGCTGCCACTGGGAATGCCCAGGAATCCTATGGTGCTCCACCTGTCTGAATTTCAGAGGGAATTAACATAAAATACCCTTGGATACAATTAAAACCTCAGGCTTCAATAATGCAGAACTCTTTCTCTCGCTTAATGACAGTTCATGTGTTGGCATTGCCCCACAAAGTTTTTCAGAGGTAGCATCCCTCATTTTCCTTTCCATTCTTCTCCAGAAAGGTAGAAATAAAAGCATGACTGTGTTTCTCTGTGTCCTTGTTGCTCTGCTTCACCCAAGAATATGTTTCTTCATGTGATTCCCTGTGTAAAACAGAGCAGCCCGAAAGCTGTTCTAGTTAGCACAAACCTGGCCAAGAACAGGGAAAACCTGGCCTCAGCCTCTGCACTGAAACACCTCAGGCGTAATAAAAAATGACACAGGGAAGATTTTCTGGCATTACTGTGATGAGCAGAAAGATATCTTGTGCTGGGGTGTTCCCTGGGAGTAATTTCCAACAGATTGGAAGTATTTTTCATGCAATTAAAGGGTATAAGGGAATCAGAGTTCTAGAATGTTTCCTCATTAGTCTTTTGATAAACGCACAAATCTATGAAGACGACATCTGAAAGTGTGTTTATTTTCTCACTTGCTAATAATGCTCAGTGATTAATTCCTCTGTCAGAAAGAAGCAATGTTCCGTTTCCCTCGGAAACACTACATGCCCCAGAGGAAGTCCTTATCTGATTGAATAGAATGAATGAATCAAGTACTCTCTTCTCCTCTTTTTCTAAAAAAAAAAGAAAAAAAAAAAGAGAACTAGTTTAGAATTGGTATCTAGTTCTGTAGGAATGGGAGGGACCTATAGTAGGAAAGAAGTAGTTTCCGTTATCTGAACTAGAGCAATAATCTCAGATGGATTGGTAAAATCCCGCAGTTGCTATCCCTGCAGGACAGAACTGCTGAAATGTCTCTCTCCAGCTGGTCCCATGCCAAAGAAGAAAAATACTTTTCACGCAGTGCAGTTCAACAAAACTGACAGTGTGGAGTGAGGGAAGGCCAAAGACAAATCATAATGTCACAAGATCTAAAACACACTTGGAGCTCTTGAATCCCCCCCAAGGAAACAGTGAAAAGCTGTTCCTGCTTATTCCAGATGATTTGGTTCTGTTCTTCATCTTTTTTCCTCAAAAGCTGCATTTTACTTTAAGGCAAAATTGCAGGAATTGGAGGTGGTGATAAGCAATTCCTCTGCACTCCTTCTCTTTGGGCTCATTTCACTTGGTTATTTTTATCTCCCTTAGCTTGTGGCAGCCTCAAAAGGAACAAATGTATTCTCATTTTTTAATTTCCTTACATGTGTACACAGACATACAGCCCTACGCTCCTCTTCAAAAACAACAAAAAGCAGCTTGGATCTTGGTGACAGAAATTGCAACGAACTTAAAATGGCAGAAACTGGCTTTCTGCTTGGATACAGTTCGGGCAGCTTGGCAGCGCCCTAACACATTGTGGGGTTCTGCTTTTGTACCATCTCTATGGTGACCTATTTCTGATTAGGAGCGGTTATCACATGCTGTAACATTCTCCCTAATAGGTCCCTTATTCTTCACCAGCTCCTGCAGGCTATTTTTCCTCATCCTATTCTATTGGAAAGTCTTTATACTATTCCTAGTCACTTGAGAAAATACTTGTCTGTATATTTTGGGCTTTGGAGTAAAAAGTGATCTACATTTTCCATCTCTTCATTAACCCATACCCTCATCTTAGGGTCATACAAGGATTGCTGGCTCTGTCCTTTCTTCCTTTGCTGTTTATGGGGTAGTCTGAAGCTGCTATTTCAGTGAAGGCTGCTGATACCATTTGTAAAGCATAACTAACGCATGATGCTTCCCTAGTAGCAGATCTTGAGCTGGTCTGCCACAGCCCCGGTGATACTTGTGCAGATCTGCCCCCTTAAAGCCTTTGTACAGTCATGGCTCGGTAAGTGGAGACTCCACAATCAGTAATATTTTCACCTTTTTATGAGGAGGATCATGAAACTGAAACTGGCTTTGGTGTATGATAAAGGAGAGGAGCACATGTCTTGTCATGGGCAAGAAATGGCCCAGATAGAGGCTTGGGGTGATAAGTGGGATTCTATCTTTGTGACTTTAACCTAGAAAGACTGCTTCCATGTTAGATCCCAGTGACACAGTTCTGGCAGAGATTCCTGTCAGCACACGCAGATTGTTACATCTTTCTATGCAGCCTCATTGCCTCTTTGTTTCATTTACTCAACATAAACTTCTTACTAACTACAAATGTCCAGAAACGTCACCCTGCAAGGGAAACAAGTTTTGTCACAGCAGCAGATACGAAGTTTTAAAAAATGCAAAGTCCTGGGATTCAGAACAGCGCTTGGCACAACTGGACAGAAGCACGAAGGGAAGGTAGAGAGGGAAACTCGGATCAATGCCTGAAGGTGGAGAAGGAACTGGCAGGCAGTGTGCAGTGATGGGAAGTGTATGCAAGGAGGATAACGATAGGAGATAGCATCCATTGGGCGTATTTTCCAGCAACCGTCATGGAGCCATTCACATACCTACCATCGGTTGCCACGCTCTGCAGCGGGGGCAGGGCACACAGCTAGGTGTCTTCTGAACAGACATAGATAGCTAGATGCAGCCATGGTTTGAATGATGGCTTTCTTCATAGCTTCAACGAGATTTTGCAGTCACATTGCTGCAGTCACGTTGCTTAAGTCCATGAATAACCCTTCCTCTTTGCCAGAACCTCTCCTCTCCTGCTGTTAGCTAACATTCTGCTGTGAAGTTTTATGAAGCAAATGCCACTTTGGTCTGACAATATGATTTATTTGCTCTGTTCAAACACATGGAGTGCTTGCCTCTCTACAAGAGATGCTTTTTCAAAGTATCTGTTGACTCTCTCACTATCAACCACAGGTTAGTAAATACTTCATATTCAGGAAACCTTCTGCTTGGTGGAATCCCAGTTCCACTCAGCTTTCTTGTGTCATCACCTCCACACACAGAAGATCACAGTTTGGCAAAACCTAAGAAGCTATTTTCTGTCAAGAAATGAGACAGAACTGTAGTTCTTCCAGGCTTACTCAGAAATAAAACATTTTTTTCTCCCAAATAAAATTGTGTACAAATCATGTTAGAATAATTTATGTTCATCATTAATGTGCTATAAATAAAAAAAAGAGCTGTACCCAGGGCTCTGGCCCAAGTGACATGGCTCTGCTAGTGTTATTATAGTTCCTCCTGCCATCAGACTGGAATGGCTGGGATTGCACCAACTGGGATAGAGACCATGGTTCAGTGTACAGACCATCTGTCTGCCTCAGAGGGTTGTGATTAGGCCTGCTTAGCAGTTTCTCTTTACTGAACTATTCCTGTGGGCTATGAGTCATATTCAGAGCCACTCAGAAAATGAGGGGTAATAATCACACTCAAAGTTTTTACAAAACAGTAAGGAAACAGAAAGATTTTGCCCAACATTTTGTTCACCAAAAAGATTGATTCCTGTACAGAAACTCAAAAATAATGGAATATTTTTATAAAACCCGCAGTGTTTGTTCTTGCTGCCAGAAATGTTGCTGGGTACCTCCTCAATGTAGCACACTCCTACACAGCTGCAGAAATCAGCTTGCAAAGTGGATCGCTGACCTTGACTCAGCACAGCCACCCTCAGGAAGAGGAAGGGACAGCCACATCTCTGAGTGCCTGATCACACTCTAGCCCAACCTTCCACACCAGGAGTAACTCCTCTTCACTTCAACACAGGCAATGTCAACCTTCAACCCTAAAATCTGCTTTTGTTTTCCTCAAACCAGAATTAAAAGCAACAATCAAACAAATATGCATTTAAATAAATATATATGCGCCTAAAACAGCTGGAATTAAAATTCTGCTCATGCTGCCTGAATGCTGTTACTGTGACCACCGTGAAAGCACCGCTCAGATCTGGTAAAACACACCGAGGCTAGAAGCTAGTGTCAATGTCATATACTGTTTTACTGACGTGTAAACATTGTCCGTGCTGAAGCACAAGTTGGAGTTCCGCTGTCACTGCCCTCTGCTGATCCGAAGGTTCGAGGCAGTGATAACGTCCTGCTGCTGTCAGCTGGCATTACCTTGTGGGGGGAATAATCTCACACTTCATTACTCCATCCTACGTGGGTGCAATATTGGCAAAGGCTGAAGGATGTGATTAGAAGTGCTGGCTGAGCAATCTGGTGCAGTCGGGCAAATCCTGTATTCCTTGTTCAGCAGCTAACTCAACTAGCATCTTCACTGGGACCTGGCAAGACTGCCTTTTACTGTTCTGATAAAGTGAGCTACAATTATGGAAAGAAAGGAAGAAAGAAAGAAAGAAAAGGATTTTTAAAATAGTGTGTTTTCTTTGCACCCATAGACGTGTTTCTGTAGCTCCAAATACTGTGGCACTTCTTTCTCAAAAATAGCTATCAAGGTAAAAAAAAATAAATTGAACTTTTCTGCTATGATTTCACCAGCAAATTCTTTCTGTCTGCCTAATTGTGGATACTAAATTTCCACTCTGACTGAAATTTATGCAAGTTTTCCACTACAGACTCTGAGTTTCAAAGTGAAAAGTAGGGAAAATATCTGCATTTTTTCCTCTTGCCAAATCAAATGTTATTTTTATGGGATGGAACTTCTTAGGGCGAAAGTGGCACTTCCCCCTTTATTTAAAATTTCTTGTTCCGTTTTGCCATGTTTCATGAAATATTCACAAAGTGTGGAGAAGATTAAAAATTCAGAAAAAAAAGATTGAAAACCTATAATCAACAGCAGAATGGAAATCCCCCATTGCAACTAGTTTTAATTGTGCTTAACCATGTAAGAAACAGTACCAAAATTCAGTGTGTTCATATATCGAGCTCAATGATGTCTGATTTAAGTGTGTGCTTAAATGCTTTACTACATCAAGGTGTATCTCGGGAGAGTATTTAGCCTTGTGGTGAAACTAGTTGACTCAGTGGCACTCACTGGAACTCATATTCATAATCCCTTCAAAAGCTCCCACTATCCACTGAAACATCAGTGTTCAGCTGCTGTTCTTTCTCATTTTATGAAGACTTCAATTTTGTGAATCAGCCTTTAAGTATAATTGAACAATTTCTCCTTTGAGGACATGATTTTGTATGGAAAAACAGAATATCAAAAGCAGAGGGTCTAACAAACAAACTTTCAAAGAATATGTGACTCAGTGTGTGGTTAAATCAGGATGGTGTTCCCCCATCTCTACCCACTGGACTGTCCCTAAGGGCTATTTACTAATCATCAGTGGGACTTTGAAATGAAGAGCACTTGGGCTGCCCAGGACACAGCAGCTCATACAGTGCATGTAACCCTATGACATCAGATTAATGCCTGCTGGTGGGAAAGCCTGTTTTCCCTCCTCCTTTTCTCTTTGTCATCTTGGAAAACCACTTTCTTAGTCCTGTATATGCTCTGAGTCACGCCTCCATAATCTGCAGTAAACAAGATAAGAGAGGCCAACTACCCTCTAGTCTCACAGCTGCTTGGCTGGTGCCTAAGGCTCACTGTAAAATGACACTATCAGAGAATAATGAAGAACAAAACATTTTCTCTTACAAAATCTCACAGTTTGGCAATGGTTCACTATAGCTAAAAATAACAGTTAAAAAAAGAAAGAAAAATCAATAAGTAAAGGCACATGGCTTCTGTGGCAATGATGTATAGCCCTTAAATACAGATAAGGACTGCATTGCAGCTAGGAGCGTTGGAACTTTTTTCTCCTAAAATGAGAATTGCAAAACTCTAACTTGGGAGGAAAAGCTGTATTGCTTTGCCTATGTTAGGGCATTAAACCAATAATCTACAGTTTACTTTTCACTAAAAGTGGCATTTTTCAAGGAGTGACTGCATGATGTGAGAGTGTAGATGGTTGACAGACCTGGAGATTTCGGTACCACCAGTATAACTATGAAAAATAAGTTTGCAAATGTTACCCTGCTCACTTGGAGCAGTCTTGTGTGTAGGCAGAGGCTCTCCTTCAGTGTCCATTCCCATTCACCTGTTAACTGTGGTTGTCTGTCTCAAGGCATGCAGTTCATTTTGAATTATATAACCATGAAACAACTTAGGTTGAAGGGACTTTTATGGAGGTCCAACCTCTGCTGAGAGCAGGCCAACTTCCAAGATAGATCAGGATGATTATGGATTTGTCCAGTTGAGTTTTGAATATCTTTAAGGATAGTCTCCCCAGGTAACCTGTTCCAGTGTTTAACCATCCTGTGAAGAATGTTGTCCTTGTATCTATCTGGACTACACCTTGCTGCAACTTCTGTCTATTGGCTCTTATTCTTTCACTGTGCACCTTTGAGGAGAGTCTTGCTCTAATATCCTCCCTTAGATTAGCAGGAGTGTGGGGACAGTTGGATAAATAGTTGCTAGAACTGCTCTAAAGACTGAGAAAAAATGCTCTTTAGAGGCATTTTGGATTCTGGAATCCTTCCTCTCAAACAGCCTGAGTTGGGACTTCAGTTCCAACACAAAACTTAGTGTTCTCAAGGATTCACCAGCCAGTGAAGAGTGTGCAGTGATGATTTGCTGGCAAGCTGCCTTCTGGGCAGCATGAGGCATGTGCCTGGCTACTGTGATGGAGATCTCTTCTGTGAGGGACTCACCATTTCAGCAGTGTTTCTGAAAAATACAACCTGTCCATTCCCCAAGAGTCTTATCTCAGGATACTTGATAACAAAAAATGAGTTATGAAAACAATGAGCAAGCACCAGACTTATCTTTACAGGTTTGTCTTGAGAAAAAAACAAGACACTGAGATTTAGAAGGTCTGGGTCCATCCACTAGGAACTTTGGCTAACTATGGCAGGACTTATTCTCCCATGCAGTGCAACACCAACCCAGAGACACTTTTGATGTCTGCACAGCACATCACCCACGTAGAGATACCAGTTTATGTCCCAAAAACAGTATGGCTGGAATAATAATCTGAGAGCACACCCAAATGCCCTATCTGGAGAGCTGATCAGCCACAGCTCTGCCACTTCCAGTTCTGGACCTAATTAATGCTGCTGCTGAGATAATGGCAGTAAACAGCAAGTGAGGCTTTGTCATGCCAAATCAACCCACTTTCTAAAGAAACCAAAAAAACAAAAAGTATGACAACATGTAAAATCACAAGGGCACCTTTCATTACAGGTGAAACAAATATGCACATATACAAAAATCAAACTAATCTCTGCTTCACCTCTTTTCTTTTTTTTTTACTTGATTGACAGTGTTCTTAATTTCAGCAAAGAAAACACTTATTGTTTCTCATTTTAAAATAGATGGCAATTTCACAGAGGTCTGGCTACAAATAAGATTAAATCTGAAGATCTTCAAAATGGCTTATGCACTAGACTGGAAATTAGAAATAGCTCTGAAGTGTTTGTAATATAAAGTAGGGAACACTGGATCATTAGACACAGTGGGACTTGAGAAAATGCCAGAGCAATTCTGTTCTGCCTTCTCCTCATGCTGTGAGTTAAAGATTTATTTGGTGGCATTGCCCCTTCCATTAGCTTTGCCTGTTTGCAGGTGGCAACTTTGTCACAGTCACATTGTTTTAGCACAGAAAAAATGTGCTTCAGAGGGAGAGAAAATTGGAAAAGAACTTGTGTCTAACAGAAAGCCATGGGAAGTACAATAATATCTTTGCCGTCTTTGGAGAAGCCACCAGGAGATAGTGTTAATACCAAACTTCTTAATTCTTCACTAATACAGGACAACGGATAAGGTACTGAAAAATCTGAACATCTGAATTTAGAGGTTACTGAGTAGCTTATCTGCAATGGCACTTCAGGAGACTGAATCTGAGGCAACTCGAAAAGAAAATAAAAAAAATAATTAAAGAGAAAAAACACTATTAGCTATGAGAAAAGAGTTGTGATGCTATTAAGTCCTCCTGTGGTGTCCTCCCAAGCCTATCACATAATCTCCCAGCGAGTTGCCCTCAGCCTGTGTCCCTGACACACATCCAGCGGAGGAAGGCCCATGACAACGCAGCAGCATCATGATAACCTTACAGGAGCGAAAGAACAGCTGTGTCAATCCACCGGCTCAGTGTCTTACCTCAGCAATGGACAGTACCAAATAACTAGAGAAGAGAATACAAGCGATCTGCAAGCTCATCTTTGCACTTTGCCATCTGCTTAGATGTTGCAAATCACTCTTGGAAAGTAGGGAACTTCATTTCAAGCTGTGAGATTCTTAATGACTCCTCTCCACTTTAGGAACTGCCTGTATTTGCAGGGCATTGACCATTAGCCCTGTTTGAAGGTCACTTTCTGACTCCTTGCCGTGATGTGTAAAACAGGGCCACTAACGACCATTCTCAGTGATATGTCTGAAATATAACATTCAGGCATTCTGACTCTTTACTCCCACTGTTGTCTTCTGCTCACTGTAATAAAAATGCTGTTAGTCAGTCCTTTTCTCTAGGGAGAAGAGATGCCAACACAGAGAAGGTGATTTATAGAAGACAAATGAGAAAGGTTGACTGAATATCTCATTTAGGGCCTGATTGTGCTATTGTTATTCATGAAGAATAGCTGCTTACTCCCATCAGGACCTGCTCTTGGATTGGCCTTGATGTAGTGCTTGGCCTTAGCAAAGGCTGCAGAAAAAGGCCTTAAGAAGTCATGGATTTTCAGCAACATAGGTGTTAAGCAAAGCCACAGAACAGCTGACCTCAGCACCAGGGCCCATTCTGCAGTGCAGCAGAGAGACCTCTCCTTGGCACGGCCAGCAGCTGCTGTACAAGGTGCAGGACAAGACTTGGCTGTCAGACTTAGTTAAACTACCTGCTAGGCTAGTAGTTCGCTGCATGGCCTGGCATCTCAAGAAGCAATATAACAACTGAGAAAGTCTAAAGGAAAATAAGACGAGTTGATCAACCTAACATTTTTTTCCTAATGCAGCCCAAGTTGTTACCGCAGTTGGTAAGCCACATCTTACTGCGTTAGTCAAGTGATTGCTACTATCATATATTACCTTAAAATCTATCACTGTTAGAGGATGAATGCTGGAAATTCAGACTCCTCATTACCCTCAAATGCCTCTGCATTAAGTCAAAAGGAAAACCTTTTTTTTTTTCTATCTGAGCCACGGAACTGTGCAAGTTTGTCAAACAGCAAAGGTGGTTGTCCAGCCAGGCTCCGTTCCATGGGTTTGCTGAAGGCAATGAGGCTGTGAAGTACTCAGGGGAATGCAAAGCCCACCTTGCAGGATGAGGTTGGCACGTTAACCCCAGTGTTAATAGAGCTCATGCACTTCTGCAAAGATGGAGAGGAGTCTATATGGAGCAAAAGACCCTGTGCATGTGGCCTGGAAAATGTGTGGGTATGTCAATACCGTGTCGTATCACTGCACCATGGGTACATACTTGTCACTGGCTCATCTCTAGTAATACTTTCCTAGTACATCCTGGTTTTGCTGTAAGACATTAGCTGTGGACAGTCTGATTGCTGTGAAATTTTGGTGAGGAATTTGGAAGGGATGCCCTCAGGACTTTACACCACTTTTGTAGAATTTAATAGTATAAACCTCATTTAGGGATTCCTCAGGAATCTCCTTTTCTTAAAACTTTAACTCAGTTTTATTGTTGAGATCATCTTTACCTTCCCCATTATTTAGGACTGCACTTTTTTTCCCCTGTTTCTGAGGCTTCCTACCACCCCTTACAGTTCCACTCAGAGAATTTTTACTTCTCAAAAAAATGCAATAATTCACCGCCCTGCCCACCACAACACAGACAAAACGATTTCCTATGAATGAAGTAGGCTAAGACATGAATGCACATGTCTGGTAGACTCCTAGTCATGGTAAATGGAAAAGGGTCTGGCTATTTTATGTTTATTGTGGGATTGTACAGGGCATAATCCTGAATGTGGGCAATTACCTACAGCTGCTCTGTGGGGATACCTGTGTTTATGCAGAAGAAATCATTGGCATGTCCGTACCCACAGTTCCTCTACATGTGCTATGGGAATAATAGCACTGACCTTCCTAGTACAGTGCTGCAGCACTAAAGCTCAAAACTACTGACTTAAAACACCACACTCATGTGCACTGTGACTTTCCCAGCCTTGGTGGTTACTTATCGCTGTTTATGAATGTTTATGCCTGTATTTAATTTCCTGTGCTTGAAGTCCTTCTCTGAGACTTGCAAAACTGGCATCATATATTTCCCAGAGAACCTTTTGTTCTGCATAAATAAAACATTATGCAGCAGCTTCAGTTTCTGATAATTAAAAGTAAAAGTTTTCTAAGATGCTGGCTTCAGGGCAGCTATAGGAACAAACCAGTGTTGCTGAGGAGACTTCAGAGTCCAATTTGTGCACTGAGTTCACTTAAACACCTTGATGCTCGTGTGTTTCTAAAAGTTGCACATTTAAGCACAGTGTTAGGTAGCTGGGAAGGTACATAAAGGAAAAGAAGGGAAACAATCAGATGAGGGGAGTTTTGTATGGATAGGGGGAAGCAGGCAACATAAGTATTAGAAAGGAGAGACAGGAGGAAGCAGCCAAGATGTCAGAAGTGTTTTGTCTGATTGAGTAGAGAGAAACACACTGATCTCCAAAATTTTTTGGAGACAATTTGAGCAGGTAGGGCTCAAAAGAGACAGGGACTGAAGACGGAGTCAACACGTTATTGAAAGGGTTTTCAATTTATTGTAGAGTTTAAAAAAAAAAGCCATTTTTAATAGTGTGATTTCTTTGTTTCCTCTGCTGCTGCTGTGCTGTGAATAAAGAAGTTTTTAATCTCATTTTCTCAGTCTTCTCAGAGCCACAGCTGTGGCCTACAACACAAACAGGCTGTTCTCATGAAAAACCCTGTGACTGGAATGAGGAGTCAGCCTAACCTCAGCAGCAGCAAGGAAGGACTCATAAAGGCTGTGAGAGAAAGCCCTGGCTACTGCATTTGCTAATTCATTGCGCTTGCATTTGCTAATTAGTAAGCATGATGGAAAGAAGAAAAGTCAACAGTACAGGCTGCATTCTTGGCTACTGTAAACACCAACTCACACCAGCTAACATTCTGGCCCCTTGATATTCCAATTGTTCGCTGTTTGGTTTGATACAAATAGCAATCACCCCCTGGTCACTGAGCTGAATTTTAGAGTTACAGGCCAAATTATTTGAGCAGGCACATTCTGAGTTATCCATCTTGCAAAATCCTTTGTGCAGAGCTGCAAAATTATCACTAACTGTGTGTTAAAATAATCTCTTTTCAGTCATACTGTACCAACTACGTACACTGTCATGAAGCAATTCTGCTTTCCTGTAAGATGGGCTGCTCATGAAACTAGTCACCTAAATCGTACCAGCCCTGGGTAGGCCAAAGAGCACCATGAAGCACTCCTTAAGAAGAAAAAACATGCTAAGTTGCAGATCAAAGAGAGAGCACTGGTCACAACTAATAATCTCTGCATATTAATAAGGAAATTTTACTCCTGTTGGCATTCAGAGCTGAGGTAACTGGCTCCAGATGAACTCAGTTCCTTTCAAGCAGAGCGTTTGCCAAGTTGGACATAATAAGCAGGATACTAGCGCTTTTTTCCCCATAACTGTTCAGTGCTCCGTGCAGTAGCTGTGCAAACCCACTGGATGACTGAGCCATCCAGACAAGTGTTTTAAAACTATCACATCAGAGAAACATTTGTGCGGGTTTTGTTTTTCCAAATCTACCTAGAGCTTGTCCAAACAGACAAACCTTGTGCAAGGGACAGGCTGGACCGCACATCAGAGCACCCTTGTTTACTGGGAAATCCCACGCAAGGACCAGCGCCTATAAAATTAGGTGTAAGTCACTTATTGACATAGTCACTAAGCAGACTAACGGCTTGAAATGCTTCCCTATTCTTAGATGGAAGCTGCTTTATAAACTCTAAATATTTTTTACTTAGGTGACAAAATATATTTTTGTGATAATTAGTCCAGTAGAAACATCCTTCTGCTGTCACTCAGCGAAAAATTATAAAGACCAGTGGCTTGAACTTTTCTTTAAAATTACTATGTCTAGAACAGGAGAACATTTAAAGAGTTAGAAATTGCATGTGATGAACCACATAATTCTAATAGTTTTAATCTTAAGGAAAAAAAAATACAGGGGCACATCTTGACATTGATAGAACTGTGCTGATGATGCCATGACAGAATTTGATTCATAGCTGCATTTTTTATCCTTTCATTCCCACTGTGCTTGTTTATTCACAGAAAAACGTGGGGTAGCTTAGATAAAAATGCGGCTGAAACACATAATGGAGGCAGGAGCCATTTTCTTAAATCCACCAGAAGAGTTATTCCTGAATGAGGTCTGTGGAGCTGAAAGACCCACCTGGCACTCAAGATATGACACAAGTCATCAGAAAAGCAATTTTGTTCTTTGGCTATGGTCAAAAATTGAAACACAGGGTATTACGACTGAATGTAAGGGGGGAAAAAAATATTAGACAATTAAGCACTGGATTATATTGCCCAGAGAGGCTGTAGAGTCCTTGGAGGCTGTTTTGCCTTGTCTGAATAAAACGCTGAGCAACCTAATCTCAGGTCAATACTGACCCCACTGTGCACAGGAGGCTGGAACTGAGACCTTATGAGGTCCCTTCCCATCACAATGATTCTCTAACGCTATCAGGCACGAACAATCTTTTCTGTTTATATTTGCTTTTAAAAATAAAGCTGGAGAAAATGGGTAACTCCTCCACTGAGAATTTAGAGTATCTTAATACAGTTCTTAAAATTAGTATTCAACAGTTTTGACATTTTACCTAGATGAAAGTAAACCCAGTAAAGATATCCTGTCGTGAACCCGTTTTTTCTCCCCCATAGGCTCTTGCTTTGAGGAAGGAAAAGGAACATCTGGTCTTTTGGCTCCAGTTAAGGGTTTAAGTCTTCCCAGTCTTGAGGAGTGCTTCATAAACAAAGTCTGAGATCACTGGATGTTCCCACAAAACTGTTTGTGTAATCAGGCTAAGATGGTTGCAAAAGCAGCAGCACTGAGGCTGCCACGCAGTAGTAAGAAAACCTGCAGCAATGTGCAGTCAATCGCTTCAGAGATCATTTGCCTTTTAGATAATGACGGGCCTGAGGACATTCAGGGCTATAAATCAACCCTAGATTGATTTTTTGTTCTAGAAGCAGCTTCCAAATACACAAGAACTGTCATTCCCCAGTCAGCAGTTAGGTAGGTATACCTAAGGGAACACACACTGGTTGGCATTCATATCTCATCCATCTTCTGAGTCTTCCAGGACCATCTTGGTTGCTCTGATGAAGATGAATGACAGCAAAGCTGCATAAAATCCCCTCTCTCCTGCCCTGTGACATACAACACAGTGATTGTATAGAGGAGGAAGAGGCCACTGCCTCACCCATCCCCTCCCCATCTCCTGCCACATGCCTGGCAGAGCTGCCCTGACTGCATCTGCTGACTCTTCTTGGAGTGGGCCAGTGGGATTTAAAGAGGTGGAGGCAGCTTCAGCAAATTTACATTTCCTTCAAATATCGGACACAAGATTCCATAAATCCATGGGTCCTGATGGGAT
>NW_010133238.1:0-237 GCF_000699245.1 Pterocles gutturalis | reverse complement strand
CAGATCTGCATCCTCATCACGGATGGCAAGTCCCAGGATGATGCCGAGGGGCCAGCGGCGAAGCTGAAGAGCCAGGGTGTCAAGGTCTTCGCTGTGGGTGAGCGAGGCTTTGGCACCGGGTGAGGGGGGCTGCCCTGGGTCCGGGGTCCCTGCCCTCACCCACCGTCTCCATCCCCACTAGGGATCAAGAACGCCGACCACAAGGAGCTGATGCGCGTGGCCTCAACGCCCACCGAC
>NW_010133237.1:0-1987 GCF_000699245.1 Pterocles gutturalis | reverse complement strand
TATTTGCTGATTTTCTAGACGTGTTATCACCTGTCTTATCTATGTGGAATGATTTTTAATAAAAATTCAGATGACAACAAACGTGAGCTCAACTATAGTAAATATTATTGGATTGCTTGAGCACCATACAATCTGTGTCTTTTCTGTGCTCAGTAGTTACGGGTTTCATGTTTTCTGAGGAACTAAAACCAGGAGTGGTTTTACTTTTTCTTCTCTTCCATTATTGTTGAAGTATATTTACCATTTGAGAGATCTTATAAAGTATTCTTAGAAAAGACCCTGGCTTAATCTTTTCTCTGCTAATAAAAGATGAAAATAGTCTTCATGCTAAGAATTTGATCAGCCAGTGTCTTACGAACACTGCTTCTTTTACAATATAATTAAATAGATAATAAACTATTAAACGAATATTAATTGTTGTACCAGCCGATGATTAGACCAAAGCAACCTGAATATTCAGACTGAAGTTGGACACCTTATTCTTATTTGAGACTGCTGTGTGACTCAATCTTTCTCTTTCCATTCACCTTCAATCACATATAAGTTCCAGATTTACTTTTTCCCCCTGTAGTTGCACTGAATTAACTTTCATTCCTACCTATTACAGAGTAAAACCTATCATCATGAGCTCAAGCAATATCAATGTTCACTTTTCATACACGACAAGAGAGCTCTATTGCAAGAAATTCTGGAGTTTTGATCTAAATTATATGGAATTTTGTGCTGCTATTTTATAAAACAGAATCTGAATGGAAAAATCAAACAAATAGAGATGGTTTTGTAAAGGAAAATAAGTATTCTGAGTAGAACTTATCTTGCACCTAAAAATTACCTTGTATTGAATGCATAAAAGATGCTCCAAAGGAGAATTTGTAATTATAAAAAGCAGGAGAATAACACAGAGCACAGATTTGTCTTCATCATGACTGTCTGCTACAGTATCTGAAAAGAGATCGGTCGAAGGTGTTTATCATGTTGTTGTACTTCAACTGTTCAGGCAATAAAACAGCATTTAAAAAGAGAGGTACAGATAAGAGAGTGGGAGGTTTATGACTTTCTGTTCAGCCCATTTTTTTCCTGTTTCAAGCAAACATACCTTATGTAATATTAACAATGGAAAACACCTGGTTTGGCCATCTGGCCTTTAAGTTGCAAGATCGTGTGAGAAATACCACAAAATTGTGCCTACCTGCGCAAATGGTGTCACAATCAAGTCCTCTCCATGTCTGAAAAAATGAGCAGAGTTGTAAGTTAGGTATTACTGAAAACTTATCTCACTGCTTTAACAGAAAGAAAATCAGGTTTTACAATGCACTGTAGATAACACCAGCTTTATTCTTCAGCAGTTACTCACTACCGCTGCTTTACCCATCCTTTGAAAGGTACGTATCAACTTCGCGATTGCCCAGCTGCCCGGCATGTCTATGGGCCGGCCGATGAAGCAGCCGGTTTCTGTGCCACGGGTTGGGCAGGTGACCGGCCACCCAGGCCCAGTCTGCAGAGGTTTCATCCCAAAGGATGGAGGTGAAAGTACCAAAAGCAACCCCACTGCGGGTGACCAGCGCCGGACAGGCAAGTAAGTGCAGATGGCTGGGCAGCGCTGCAGACGGGCACAAAACTAGGAAAACTTTCAGACTGACTCACTTTTCAGTAGCCATAGCGGGTGTGACCCAGTGTGTGCCTGTTGCTGTGGCAACCTCACCCAGACAATGGGGATGTATGGGCGAGGCGCTGGGGCAATGCACGGCAGGGAAGGGGGGAGGAAGGGCAAGAGGGGTTCCTTTGCTTCAGCACTGAAAGCTGCCACTTGAAACGCATGCTTTCCAAAAAGCATAGTCTTGCAAATACAAGAAGGCTGAAGGGCTGTTGAGCTTCAGAGCAGCATCTGTAGCGCTGAGGATGTGGAGTCGGACCTCTCCAGGGGACCACGGGGAGAGGGGAAAACTGGGATTTTCAGTTGTCATATCTAGTCTATGGCAGCAACCAA
>NW_010133236.1:11412-20256 GCF_000699245.1 Pterocles gutturalis | reverse complement strand
TGTCACGGGCATTCTGCCTTGGCTTTTGGTTTAAATATCTTTAACGATGCTGAATTCTCATTGTGCCACCTCGAAACAGCGCTGTGTGTTTTTTCCCTGCAGTGGACCGCAGTTCGAAGAGGAGACAAGTGAAGCCTTTGGCAGCTTCGCTGCTGGAAGCTTTAGATTATGATAGCTCTGATGACAGTGATTTTAAAGTTGGAGATGCTTCAGGTAAATATGTTTCCTTGTCTCCTCGGTTCAGAATTATCTCATTTTTGTTTTATGGTTGCTCGTTTAATATCCTAGGGGGGGACGCAGTGGTGTTAGTGAACTGTTGGGACTAGGAACCACTTGAAGTTCAGTAACTTCACTGGCTAACTGGAAATTCTTATGCTGCAGATAAGAAACAACTGATTACACGAAGCATCCTTACAATATTTCAGTTGCAATTATTTTTTTCTCAGCAGAAAGCTCATGAATCAAGCAGATTTTGGCAGAAGCATTGAGTGTGCTGACTGCCTTAGCTCTATGTATTGCTTTTTATTTCTTCAATGTAGAGATAATTTTTGAAATATTCACTGCATTTAGTATTGAAATAAGAATGTTCTAAAGCAATTTTGTTTTGAATCAGTCTGGATAATAGTTTGTTGTGGTCTTAAGAACTTGCCTGTCTCTCAAGGTTAATTCCACTTGATGAGTGAAAACTTTAAGCAGAAGGATAATTTGTAAAGTTTTTTATTGTTTTTTTTTGCAATAGAAAAACTTAAGGTGTCTATTGAAATAGCTATGCAGAAAGGTGTACACATTTTGTACTAGAGGGAAGTCCTTGCCCCAGAGTGTTTTTGTTCTGCAGATTCCTGTATCTGCAGTGAACATCCACAGAAACTGAAAGTAAACAAGATACCAAAATAAGACGAATGAATTCAGGTATATTGGAGGGAAGGGAAAGAAGGAGCAGGGCCATGCTTGTGAATGAACTGCACTTTGGATGTTCTGTGGCATATGCTCAGGGAAATAAGCGAAGAGATGCAGGATGTGTAAGATGTAAGGGAGGCATTACAACAGCTTGTCAAATAACTTCACTTTGTTATTTCTGCGCTGGGGATGCTTATCTATGTTTTAATGTGAATGTAACTTGCAAAAATATTCACCATCTCCATTTAAAGGCTTATTTTTTTAACATCTGGCAAGCTCCTCCTTATTAAGGAACTTAAAAATGCTTAATAATAATTTATCCAGTGCCAGTTTTAAGATATGCCCTAATGCTCCGTGTTTTTTTTTTTTTTCCCCAAGCTTAGGCATATTTCCCTTGGTTGATCTGGTAGAAGCAGGCTGCAGTGACTTAAGAATTTTTTTTCCCCAAGCTTAGGCATATTTCCTTTGATTGATCTGGTAGAAGCGGGCTGCAGTGACTTAAGAGAGTAAAACTGGTGTTGTCTTGCCAATTTCATGCTAGGATTTTGGGGGGCTTGTTTCATTTACTTTTTTAATCTTGTTTTGGGGATTTTTGATCTTTTTGGTTTTTTGTGAGTAAGGGCACTGCCTTTTTTAAAGACAATTTTCCATAAAGGGAAACTATTTTTTTAGTTCCTAAAGAAAATCTTCCTATTCTAGAACAGTAGTTTAGGCAGGATTTGAGGGAAAAGGAGAATTGGGAGTGGAGTATGGGAAATGGATACATAGTTCAAAGCAGTATATTATTTGGTTAAAAGACAATCAGTAATTAATTAAAAATAGTGACTAAAGCTTCCTGACTCAGCTATGTCTACATGCAGAGAATTCCTTTGTAACTGATAGCCTCTTTAATTTTTAGGATATTGTGCATACACATGGAGGTGTTGGTGTTTAGCCTTGAGAGTATTTCAATCTCAGTTTCATTTTGAGGAAGTTGGATGGGTTTTTCCCTTGAAAAAAACAACACTGAGTTGGAACAAGTGTATGAGAAAAACCCAAGTTCTACTTACAGAATGTTTTTCAAATTACTGTTTTGTGTTTGTATAGTCATATAGCGTTGTTTTAACATCTCAGAACCTGAATCTATCACTTGTAGTAGAAACTAATGTTCTGTTTAATGAAATTTAAAATTTAGTGAAAAACGCTTTGAAGCAGCAGCGGAGTTTGACATTTTACACTTTATTCAAAGACCTTCAATGTGAGAGGAGAAAGTTGTGAGAGTTTGGAGAAGTTGGGGAATAGAAAGTTATCAAACATACAACCTCTTAAGTTGAAAGAAAAGAAACATTTCTGACTTGTAATACAAGCTAAATTAATAGTTTCAGGATATTTGAAACGAAATATCTGTGCCGATTTAAAATGAAGCTGGTATAACATAGCCTTAAATTTGGTTGTAGTTAACTGTTTAGATTTATATGGAAGAAGTGCTAAAATAAAGGGACTCTTTTACACACACTTGTATATAAATAAACTTGGTAATTTTTAAGTTATATATAAATGTGTAAAGGATATGTGTGTGCACACACAAGCAGCCCTACTAGACAAATTCTGGATTGTTGCTAATAGAAAAAAGGTTTCCTTTTTTTCACTGTGGATTCAGCCTTGAGAGCGTAATGTGTATTTCTGTAGTAGTCAGGGCTGTTGCTCTTCTTTCAATGACTGCAGAAGTCTCTCTGTGTGCAGCCTGTTGCAAATCAGTATTTAGTATTTGTTTGAACTCAGAATTACATTATGTAGTTTGCTTACAAAGGGAAATAAATGTGACAGAAGGAAGAAACAATCTTTCTACATTGAAAATGATTGTAAATTTTGCTCATGCAGTCAGAAAAATCCTGCAAGTATGGTAATTCCACAGCTCTGAAATTTATGTTTATTTGATTCACAAATGCATATATAGGTGTTTAAAAAAAAACAAAATTGAAAACTAAAGGACCATTTAAATACTGAATTATGAGAATTCTTAAGTTGTTTACACATTGTTGATTATGTTGCATCCATATGTATGATCTTCAGGATGTTAAGTGGTATGGGCTAGTAGGAGATATTGTGCAAGTCTAGGAGGACTGAGCTCTGAACATTTAAGTTTTTACACATGTTCATTGTTTTATTGGATTTCTGGGAATATGAGATGCAGTAAGGATTTGAGAAGTTGGTATAAAGTACTTTTAGGAAGGAATCGGCATTTCTGAATTTTTGTATTCAGAGTCCTGATGCCTTGGTAAATTTTTTTCATTACAGAAATTATTTCTAATCACCTAACCTCCATTCCCACCTAAAAAAAAAAAAAAATCCATAGAAGATATGGCCTTTACTTGCAATGTGGTTAATTTCTCTTTTTTTGGGTTTAGATCACACCAAGAGGCAATGACTGCCTTTTCCACTTTAAAGATCTGATCATTCTGACATCTCTTTAGGGAAACTGATTTTAAAACTATTATATTCTTGTAAATTTAATTAGTGTAAATAGTTTTCAGGCCTGTGGGCTTTTTATTATGATAATATCGAATAAAGTAATTTTTTAATGGCTTCTCTGTTTCTACATAATAGAAAGTAGTAATACCATATTATAAAGCGTTGTATTTTTCTGGTTTTTATAAACATTTTGAAAAACTTATTCCTTAAGTAAAAGTGTTGTATGTAATCTTAATGTGGGTTCAACCAAAAAAACCATCCCTTTGGAGTCAGTATACAAATATGTGACTTGAAATGATGGCACTGTGATATACTCAACTTTTTTGGTCATATGTTTCACAGTACAGATCAGTTACTTGAAGTTTTGCTTTCAAGTTAACAAGAGCATACTTTGGGGGTTCTTGGTGGGTTGGTTTCTTTTATCTTTTTATTTTAATGATAGCAGCTGAGGATATACTGATGTCAGAAGTCAGTGTATAGCTGTAGGGTAATCCCCATCGGGATTCCAAAGCAGGGATTTACCACTTTTTTTCTCTCTCATCGGTGAAGTCGGTCAGTTCTGGCAGCTCGTACACCAAAACTGAAATGATACGGAGAAGTGTAATGTGGTCCTTGAACAAGAATGATGGGTGAATTTAGGTACTGGCTCTCTGTCTCAGTGTAGCTAAGAAGAGCATGGCTGAATGCTGCCCTGAACACCTGGATTCTCCCACCATTTCTGCTACAAGTCTCCTAGATTCAAATTTTTAGAGATACTTGTAGATGTTTGGGTTTTTGCTGTTGAGCATGGAGCCTAACTTGCGTAAGTATTATGTACTATTATCACAACTGAGGTCAGTAGGACCTCTGTTTAAAGTGTGTAATGATCTATATAAAAGCAGAGATTAGGTATTCTGATAAGCCTGTGACTTGATCTAGAAATAAAAAGTTGCAAATATTTTTATCTTTCTGTAATGTGTTTCCCCTTAGCACAATGGAGATTCCACTTTTGCTTTTCTGAACAGGATGTTGTAATATAAATAAATGTGAAGCACTGAAGTACTGTAGTGATAAACTACTGAAATATTGATGAAGAAACTAAGACAAGTTTGTTTTTGGGAACAAACTTACATGATATGCAACAGAAAAGTTGTTAGGTGTTTCAGTACACAGTGAAGGTAAGAGAAAATATTGAATAGCTAATCATTAGTAAATTATTACGTAATTGCACAATTACAATCATTTCAAGGCTTGACTTTGCAATGGTTGTGTGTAGTGCCTCAGAGCAGAATTCCCAAAGGCTTTTTCTCATAGAGAAAATAGAGAATATGGGCATTATGTTTTCTTGGGTTATCTTCATCCCAAGTGAGATCTTTTGGCCATACAGATGTCTGCCGCTTGAATTAACACTTTGGAGTGACTGCGGGGGATTTTGAACCTGCATTCTCTTTAGAAACACCGAGATTTCTGTTCTGTGTGTTCACTGACAGCAGAGGAGTGATGTAACAGAAATCTAGGCTTTCATTCCAGTGTCTGGGCAGGGTGGATTTAGTGATGGGGTGACATTCTTTTTCTTTGTTTTTCCCCTACTGTGGCTCTTTGTGCCTTGTCTTTCCAGTCTGTCTGTCCCTTATGGAACCCTTGCTCATCGGGTCCTGCTTGTTTGGTCAGTCTTGAACAGGCTTTTCATGGTCTCATATTTTACTTTCACTTGCATCTCCTCTTTTTTGTTCACATGTCCATCCCTTGTCTATTTCCTGACGCATGGAGAAGGTTCTTCTGCGCTTTATTAACTCCAGCTTGATGGGATGGTCTGTTTGCAGCGTGACCGCCTCTCAGAGTCTAGACATGCTCAGTGAGGATGGGATGTTTCAAGTCTTTCTTGAGCAAATACTTTTTACAGTGCCTCAGAGACTTAGACTTAGCATGTCCCAGATGCACGTTCAGCTCTCTCCCAGATGTCGCTTCCTGTGTACAAGATGTGAAACTCTCATGTGTTTCAGGAGAAAATATATATTCTATGTCACTATTCAATAATTTGTACTGGAATCAAATTTTATGGATTATTTAGGAGTGCAGCTTTGCTGTGGGAGATCATGGGGTGTGCAATACTTCATCCCCAACAAGTAAGGTTTGATAAGGTTAAAAACAGGGAGACTGTTATAACTGTGTTATTGTAAATAAGGCAGTTCCCAATGTCTGCTGTCAAAGTTGGCAACGTTGTTTTGAGTGCTTTTATGACTTGAACAGAAATCTACTGAAATTCTGTGAGGTATAATTACTGCTAGTGTAGAAGTGAGGAAACTGCTTACCAAGCAGCTTTAATTTATGTTCCTCTTCTGTCCTTTTTTTCTATTGAACTACTACTTGTCTTATGAAACAAGTGTAATCGGGGACAAGGGATCAGTTTCATTTCATATGCTGCCCAGTCTACATCTGCTGTTAATACAGATTAATACTTTTTTTTCAAAACAGTATTTGAGAAGTGAATTTCTCTCCTTAGAGGAGTAATATCTTAATCTTTATGTTCCTCTTCTGTCCTTTTTTTCTATTGAACTACTACTTGTCTTATGAAACAAGTGTAATCGGGGACAAGGGATCAGTTTCATTTCATATGCTGCCCAGTCTACATCTGCTGTTAATACAGATTAATACTTTTTTTCAAAACAGTATTTGAGAAGAGAATTTCTCTCCTTAGAGGACTAATGTCTTAATCTATATTGGTTTCGTTTTGTATGTTCTTAATCACATTTCTTCAGACAGCTCCAGTTTTTTTTAACTGCCAGCATTGCCAATGTTGAATTACCAGTAGTTTACCAATATTTAATCATCATACTCTGCAAAATAGCATAGAATGAGAGTGCTGTATATCTAACTGATGCTAGATTCTCTTTTTTGAAGGTATGTTGAAAGTGAAGTATTAAGCGTTTTCAGTTCTTCCTTTCAGTGTAGTTATACGCTGTGTGTGTGTAACACGGTGTTTTAGCAGAGATACCCCGGTAATTTTACATAATCATGTGAAAGATTTGTTGTCCGCCTTGTGACTGGGAGAAAGACTAAGGGACCACTAGACAGGGTGGTGGTGATTCAGTGGCGAACCTCCAAAATAGTTAACCTCACTTCCAGCCTGTTCTTTGTTAACGCCTTTGGAAAGAGGGTATTGTGAAGCACATCATGGGGTAGGTGACTTCCCACATGGTGCTTGTAGATTATTATTGAACAATATTATTTAGCAGGAATAACTCCGGACATGGTAGTTGTTTTGTGTATTGCATGCCCAGTTTGTCATGTTTTTAACTCCTTTTCAGTGTTCCGGGATCCTGGATTGTATTCTTGGTACGTAGCTTTGAGCGCCTGGGTAGGACTCAATCAGACAGGACTCAGCGGGAAAAAAACTTTGCAAAATGATGCCAGGTGCGTCTTTTCTGCTATATGGAGCCGGTTAGGCTTTTTTAGTGGAAGAGGCAAACCCAAAATCGAGACTGTGATTTCTTATAACTAGCTTATGCTTCAGACTTCACTTAAGAACAAGCAATAAAGCTAGCAGCTCTGCTTCTTACAGAGCTGCTTTTTAAGCTAAGTACTGCATCGAAGAATCAGTCTTCTGTGAGTGGCTGGCCATGTACTTACGTAGTGTAGCACTTACTCTCTGTATGTATGGATTTTCTTAGAATGTAAAATAAATAATAGTAGAAAAATTGTGGGGTACTGTGTTTAAAGTTGCTTGTAAAATGGTCCTGCAAAGCCCTGGGGGGATTTTTTTAACTGCTGTAGTGATTTCAGTAGCTTTTCTGTGCAGCCTGGTGCATAGCAGATGTCATACAGGACTCCACAACTGATGTGGACATTAGTAGTCACTTTCGTTTATCTTTGTTACACTTTTTCTTATGTTAATTCTCTGTCCCTGAGAATTTCTCTCTGAATTACCCTCTTTAGATTTGACTGCCACCTGCTGTTGTGCTCAGTAGAACTAAAGATACAAGGTGTACGGAAATTAATGATGCCTTTCTCACAGTTGTTATCTCAGATTTGTTCTCAATGGAACTCTGTATTCTTCACTAGTTGGCGGTGTGTCTGGCCCCATCTTTCACTGAGAGCAGCTTGACTCCTCTCCCGTAGGGATGACATGATACGGTTGCCAATTTGAAAGAGCCATTCTTTAAGAATTTCTTTGCCTGAGAAAATTGTATACTACAGCCTCTTCCTTACCGAAAATGCAGCTCACAGAAGAACACCTGTAAAAATGGCTGTTATCACAGAATAGCTCTTGCTAGAAAGTACCTATCAGGGTGGATGCATTCAGACAGAAGAGACTTGTCCCTTACTACAGATATCGGTGGTGTGTACATGCAGGCAGAAAGGAGAGTGTGTGGGCGGAAGGCAAAGAAAATTTGAAGGAGAGACGTGAATGAAACTAATGTTTATTTGTTCTGGTTTATATTCTTTGCAATGACATAAAGTAGCTAGAGTATTCTCAGTGCTGTAGTATTGATGTACAAGAATTACTGTTGCTAATTTGGAGTGCTGTTAAAGGTCAGACTACACCCAGACTTAAGATTCCCCCCAAAAATGAAGTGTCAGCTTAAATTGACAAGAAGTCTGAGCATACTTAGAAACACTTAAAGCATCCAAACAAATTACTGTCATGGAGTTATGGTGGGGAAGTCAAACAAAAAAAATAAGGTAAATTAAACATCCAGTTAATTTTAGCATGGCAAAACCCTGTACTACCTTATTTACAGTGAGAAAAGTAGTGCACATTGGCACTCAGAACCTGTGAAATGAGATACAAAAATACATTTTGCTTTTAAACATACATATGGCATTTATAATATAAATGTCTAGTATGACAGTCTAGCTTTAGGAGTTACTTGTAAAGTGTTTGTGAGACCTGGCAAATATGGAATAGTTTGGGTTGGAAGGGACCTTTAAAGATCATCTAGGCCAACCCCCTGCTGTGGGCAGAACATCTTCCACCAGCCCAGGTTGCTCAAAGCCTCATCCAGCCTGGCCTTGAACACCTCCAGGGATGGGGCACCCACAGCTTCCCTGGGCAACCTGTTCCAGTGCCTCACCACCCTCATCGTAAAAAGTTTCCTTCTTATGTCCAATCTAAACTCTACTCCATTGCAGTTTAAAACTGATCCCCTTTTGCTGTTACTACAGGCCTTGGTAAAAGGTCTGTTTTTCTTGCAATCCCCCTTTCTGTATTGAAAGGCCACGGTAAGGCCTCCCTGGAGCCTTCTCCAGGCTGACCAGCCACAGCTCTCCAGCCTTTCTTCGTGCAGCAGGCGTTTCAGCCCCCTGGTTATTCTTGTGGCCCTTCTCTGGACCCTCTCTAACAGGTTCATGAGTGTGTATCCAAACAAAGCTATTGTAATTTAAGAATAATTTTTTAGATTTCATATTAGTTAATACTGTTCTTTAATTTTAGGCGTGTCTGAAGAATGTTCTATTTCAAACTTCAGTTAATTATGTTGTACTTCCATCACTACCATTAAGGCTGGTAGGTGTAGG
>NW_010133236.1:0-11388 GCF_000699245.1 Pterocles gutturalis | reverse complement strand
AGGTAAAAAACTTTTTTTACTCCTTTCCCTTTTTTTTTTTTTTTTTTTTCCTTGGCTCTGTAGAGGGTAGAATATTTGCAGGAAAGTTTTACTTTCTATTAGCTTGTAAGAGGACTGATAACATTAATGTCCCCTTCACTAGTAGTGGTGCTGATGGATTTTTTTTTTTTGTTTGAGATTTATATAGTCTCCTCATCAAATACTTCCACATACAGGTATATGCAGGAAAAGACAAAGCTGACCATTGTATTGAAGTAATAACTGAGTTACTGGGTAGTCATCGGCAGCGTTCTGTGGGGCGGAAATAAATGTCATGTGAAGCATGTAGCACACTGCCTCCACTGTTTGGTTTTATACAGAGATGGATGCGCACAGAAATTCTCTGTGTGAGGTGACGTTGAGTGGGGATTTTTTTGTGTGGTAACTGAAGTGATTTAGGATTTTTTTTGGTTTGCAAGTATCGGCATGTTTCTTCTTTGCGTCTATGTGACAGTGCATCAATAACTTGGTGATGGCCCTGAATGAATTGAAAACTGTAGCCATTGCCTAGTTGATCACTGTGTTGGATCAAGGAACTTTATATTTTCTTGTTAATTTTAAAAAATTTTCTCAGGTTTTTTTTTCCTTAAAACTAATACTGTAAGTGAAAAGTAGTAGATGAATGTGAGAGATGGTCAAGGTGGATAGTGTTTATAAAATTTAAGAACTTAATTTGTCATCTTTTTCAATGTTTTTTATGTGGATAGTACAGATACCTTATTTTTGTGATTTTTTTTTTTTTTTCCATATAAGTCCTCTTCTGTTCTTTTCTACTGAACAGATTGGCTTGTGTTCATTAATGGAAGTAGTGACTAGGCACAGAACAATACCATACGAGTGGTGTAAGGTTAGAATTTCTGCACTGTTGTACAGCTGCAGCATTGAATGGGGCATATTTTATGTGGGATTAATAAGTGAAATAACACTGGAAATTAAGAGTCCCCAAACCCAGAAAAAATAAAATCTTTACTGAAAATGAAGGTGGGGGATTATCCATGCTATTGTTAGTACTTGTTACATAAACTCTTAACTTTGTAATTTAAAATCTCTCTTCTATTGGATAGGTATTTTATTTTGAAGATTTAGGAAACACCTCCAGAAGTTAAAAACTGGAATGCTCTTTCTTTAAGATGTGTCTTCACATGGAAATTATTCTGTGCTACTACTTATTGTTAATATGAGCTGCAAATCAAAGGAACATTTAATGTTCATTTAATAAATTCTGCCATATTTATTTTTTTTCATCTTAAAATGCACTCATGTTTAACAGATTCTCAACATACCACTTGAAATAGCAATATTTGGACACCACCATGTGTCCAAACTTGCTTCAACAGATTTTATTTTTGGGGGTACTTTTGTGTCGGAACTTTTTTTAAATTTTCATATGCTCAACAGATTCTGAAGGAAGTGGTCATGGGAGTGAAGATGCATCAAAGGACAGTGGTGAAGGTTCCTGTACTGAATCAGAAGAAAATATATTGGAGGAGGAACCAGCAGAAGAGAAAGTAGAAGAACAACAGCCTAAAAGCTCTGCTGAAGAAGAGGTACCAACAGCAGACAAAGAGGTAATTAAAACTGAAAAGAAAGAGCAAGAAGATGAAGAAGAAAAGCCAAAAAAGAAGAAAGAGAAAGAAAAAGCAGCTGAACCTGATGCTGTGCCTGATGAGCAAACAAATGAACCAAAAAAATGGAATTTGCGCAGGAACCGACCTTTGCTGGATTTTGTATCGATGGAAGAACTGAATGATATGGATGACTATGATAGTGAAGATGACAATGACTGGCGGCCTACTGCTGAGAAAAAAAAAGGAAAAAACGCACTGCGAAAAGAGGGGAGTGATGGAGATAATGAGGATGATGAAGATGATGGGAGTGGAAGTGATGAGGATGACAATGATGAGGAAGCTAATGAAGAAGATAATAGCAGCACGGCTAGTGATGGAGGATCCAAGAAGAAGAAGAGTAAAGTTCTTAACAGGAATAATGCAGATGATGAGGAATTGACAAATGATAGCCTGGCTCTTTCACAAAGCAAGAGTAATGAGGTAGTGCAACCAACTTTCTATAATATATCTGTTGACAAATGGAAACTACTCCCCTGTAGCTATTCTGTTAATTTGGAAAGTTAAACTGGTTGTCTGGAATTGTGTTTACAGGAATAGTTGAAGTAGTAAAATTGTGCCAAATAGGCACTGCATATTAAATAACCTTGCTTGGGCCATGTGGCCAATTTAATGCAGCTGAAGTCAGTAGAGAGACACCTCTTGGCTTTAGGGGGGGTTGAATTAGTTCTAAAGCAAATAGGAGGTCCAGTATGGAAATCAGCATGTATTACTGAAGCTTCTAGTTCTGTTTTAGTGTAAATGTTGCATATCTGTAATGTTCTAAGTTAAAAGCGTCTGTGACGTGTTCATAAAATAGCTAAGTGATAGGTTATTCTTTATCCTGGGCTTTCTTTGTCACAAGCATCTAAGTCTGAACACTAAGTTCACTGGTAGAAGAATTCTTAAGTAAAGAAATATGCACACTGGCTTTAAAATAAAGTAGGATAATCATAGTTATGTTGGGTTTACTTATAATGCTCACAAATGAAGTAATTTACAGTATTAACAAGCATTTGGGAACTATTATTATATTAAATATCTTCTGTTTGCAGAATGTGAAAATGATGTTAACAGTTTAATAATGCAACTTTTTTTCCTATGCACAATTATGCTTACCTTAAAAGTTGTGCTTGTGGAAGAATTAAGATCATGTCTTGCAGTAGCAAAATCTTGAACAAAGTAAAAAGAATTGCTGTAAAATGTACACCCAATTTTCAGGAAATAATTGCAATGTCAACATAACGTTTGATAAGTGATAGTGTTACGACACTATTTAAAGTTATACTGTTCCACTTCATCTTTATTTTGATGTGTAAAATGACAGGGAACTATACAAAGTATTTGGAAGAATCAGTTGTCTCAGATACTGTGTCATGTATTATATATATATGGTTGTGGATGAGCTGTGTCATTATAATTACTAGTAATAATTGTGATTGGGAAAAAAAACCCGCATAATTCTAGAATTTTTTTTACTTTTTGTGTAGACATCTTTCATTGTCTAGCTTTGTAATTCTGGTGTTGTTACCTGTATTTTCTTGGCTCCAGAGCTGAAAGTGCTCTACCAATACCGATGATCAGAACTTCAATTAGAGATAGGCAATTTTCTTTCAGAGTTGTTTCCCAAATCAGAATAGAGATGTGAGTCTGTTCTTAGGGGTGATTCTTGAATATATCCATAATTTCCATTGTTTGGAAAATTAGGCCTGTTTCAGAAACCCAGAGCTGTCTCTGGTGTAACTTGAGCAAAGCTGCTTAATATGTATGGTCCTCAGAGTCTGTTGTTGCCTTGGATTTAGGACACTGATCAACAGATAAAATGAAAAATTGAAAATTTGAAGTTCAAGTTATAATTTTGTAACTGATAATTTATCTTTACTTCATGTAAAGCGAAGTACTGTTTGTTAGTAGGTCTTTAACAAGAAGTCTTAAAATAGTGAGTGTCTTTAGACTGGGTTGTAGACTAATTTTCAGATTGATACTCAAGTGTATTAAAACAGTTTACTCTCCACTGCTACAATATTTTAAACTAGTAAAAAAAAATCATCTCTAGCAGACAAGTCTAGAAAACTCTCATTATACCGCAGAAGCTAAGTTCTTAGAAAAACAGATGTCTGAATGCATAATTAATTTATGAAGAATGTTCAGGTAATAGACTCTGAACATGTAGTAGTGTCCTTAACATGCATTCTTCTTTTACTTACTTTTGAGGGTGGGTGTTGGGGGCATGTTGAGGGTGAGTTGTTTTTGTTTTGTTTCTGTGTAATTTTATTTTCTTTTTCTACATTTTACAATAATATTTTGAGGTATGCATATACAGTATTTTAACCAGTGCTGTAATGAGATACTGCTTTTCTACTGTATTAAGCGCAGGAGAAAAACTCAGCTTTCTTTTTCTAGGGTCAAGCTTCATTAGTAGATAAATGGTGCTTTTCTGTTTTTATAATTGCTACTGCTTTATGGAATTCTTCTGTTCTCAGTGAGGTGGTTATTTTTTAATTTTTTTTATTCCTTTAAAGTTAGAGGTATAGAGCCATATAGCTTGAAATGCTCACTTAATTAAAACCACAGAAATGGGAATTACACAGTGATTCAGCTGATATGCTTTCTTTCACTTGAGTAGGGAACAGGACTTGTTCAGGAGTTGGCAGCAGTTGCTGTCTCTACATAAAAGTTCCTATGTTTTAGACAAGTAGGGTCAGCTTCTGGGATGGGGTCTTTCAGGTTCTTACATGGACTAAGCAGAGGAGAGCAGCATATGTTCCAGATCACTCATTCTCCGTGTCTGCATAGAAAATTAAGTTACTCTGCTGCTCTGTTTGACCTGTTGGCTGTCTTCGTATAAGGTAAATCATAATGGATGAGGATCCTAACATTAGATCTGTATTTGATGCCCTTCCATCATTGCTTGTTTCTTTTTTTTCTCCATGTTTGCATATGTTCTCACTGCCTGAACAGCTGGTGTTATTTCAGTGTTGGTTTTACAGTGCAATTCTGTTTATTTAATTTAAAGTAATAGTTTGGTTTTGGGATTTTTTTTTTCCTTTTTTTTAAATTACCAGACCTTGGGCTTCTGTAACAGTAGAGATCACAAGTTTCTTTCAGACTTCTGTTATTGAAGCCAAATAACAGCTTAAGTCAAAGGTAGTGTCAGAAAAAGCTGATGTTTGCAGAGTTGTGAGGTGCGTCTGAGAAGCCTGTGCCATTGCACAATTAGGCTGTTTTAGTTCGGAAGTATCCACTGCCATTTTTCTGTCTGTAATGTGACTGGTAAACTAAAAGTGGGTGTTTTGAGTAATGACGGGCCACAGTATTTTGGAAAAAAATGTGCAAGATTCTTGATTTCCTCAAAATGTTTTGCAGCTTTGTCCTGAAAAGAGGATATTGGAAGATATGATCTGTAAGTCTGAACTCTGCAGGGGAGAATCTTGTATTTTTCACAATTAGTGGCCTTCCTGTAAGCAGGCATGACCGTGTGAATGGTTTTATAGTCTTTCATTTTTACCTATAGTTGAGGGATTTTTTATAGGTCATGTTTCCTTATATTGTTTAGAGAAAATGGATGAGAGATGCAGAAGCGTTTCCTAACTGCTAGAAATATGTGTTTGACCTTTCCTAGGTCAAAAATATTATAACAAGCCACCTCTGTTACTTGAGGTAAACTATTTGAGCCCAGTTTTGGGTTGTGAGGTTACTTTAGCCCTTTGTCTTGTTTTAAAATCAAGCAAAGATTCCCTCCCTTACCCCCCCAAATACGGGCCCAGATAAATCTAAAGTACAAAGAGACTTCATTAGTGATTCACTGAAAATTCTGTGTGGAGACTTACTGTATCGGATTGAGAGGCTGTCATGAAATAGTTGCATAGATCAGTGCGAGAATTTTAAGATCCTTGAGGAAGAATACCTACTTCAGCTATTCATGATACTTTTTGTCTGCTTAGGCTACACAGGCACGGTATTGATGCCATGTTTTAATTCATAAATGGGGAGCTGAAGTGAGAAAAAGATGTTTGAGGGGGCACCTGCCACCTAATTTTTTTTTTTTTTTCCGGTAGGATACAACAGCAGTTTTGGAATATCCTCAGATCTGAGTTTTCTGAGATCAATATTCTGAATGGATGCTATTTAGGCTTGAGTTGTCAGCCTCTGCTCTGAAGCGATTACTGTTTCTTTATCCTGCAATGTTTGTTTTTCACTAGTGTGCCTAATTTCACACATCCCTATATGTCTTCATATCAGCAATGAAGCTCAGTGTTTGCTTTTAGTATACAAATAAAACATGTGGAAGCTGTGAAACTTTGCAGAAGAGACAGTGGCTATACCTCACAATGAAAATAATGAGAAGCCTGGGTGGTGTTTATGAAAAAATTAAAATTTACATACAGCTTTATTTGGTTTGTGAAACATTTGTCTGTGTTTCCTTAGAGAAATTCCTTATTAAAAGCCCCGTTTTTTTTTAAGTGGTGTAGTTCAATACTGAAGGTTTCCAAAACGGAGCAATGTACTTGTTCTGCAAATCCTTACTCCTGTATATAATCAGAAGAAAATAAGTTGTTATAGCTTTAATAAATCATATGGTTTTGCATAGAGACATATAAATTTGCATTAGAAAAATAGAACAGTGTTGATAATTTGTTGTATTTTACATAAGTTAAGACTTGGCAGGCTTCCATTAGCTGTTTATTTTCAGATTTTTCAGATCCATGTGACTTTTTTTTTTGGAAGTTGCAAATTTTAACAAATATGAAGCAACACTTCTGAATATTGTGGCATTTGAAGGTCACCTTTGGCCTTGTTTTGTTTTTTTTGTTTGTTTGTTTTTTGTTTTTTGGTTTTTTTTTTTCCTTTCAAATGGTTACTTAGGTGTGTGTATTTACACCTTCATCTACAACGTAAATAGTTTAAAGACATATATGATTCTGTCTAAGGAAATATGACCCTTCTCTGGCCTTTGGATCTTAACAGATCCAAATGTGTATTGAAATCAGATTATATCCATCCTTTCTCCTGGCTCTTACATTTGTGGATGGAGTGTTTAAATGTTTTGACAACAAAAGAAGCTTTTAACTTGTGAAATAATTTTCCAGCTTTTTTTTTTTGCTTGTTGCTCAAAAGTGAGCAAATAGCAGATGTTTTGTTTGAAGTAAAATTGAAGTTCCTGGCATAATGTGTCTTCATTTTTCAATATTAGGACTCATTGATCCTTGAGAAGTCTCAAAATTGGAGTTCCCAGAAAATGGACCATATTTTGATTTGTTGCGTTTGTCTTGGAGATAACAGTGAAGATGCTGATGAAATAATCCAGTGTGACAACTGTGGAATAACAGTGCATGAAGGTAATACAGCTCTTCATTCTCATTGCGTGAGGAAAACATATGCTTTGCTTTTAATTAAATTTGACTTGTTTTCTTCAAAAAGAAAAGCCTTTGAACTCTGGCGGGTAATTTTTTGTAATACTATATGGATCCTTTTTAGTGGTGAAACATCTGTCTAATTTAGCAAAGCAAATATAAGCAACTACAGCACAGGACGTGGTCTACAGATAGCTATATAATGAATCGCAGTGTGCGAATACTGGAGCTATAGATTGTATTTTCGGAGCTTTAGGATATTACATGAAATGTATTTTTGACTTGCCTGTTTCAGTGTATGAATTTGATTGCATAACTGTGATATAAGATCATGAGAATAGGAGGTCTTCTAAAAGGAAAGGGCTTTTTACATATATTTTTGCCGTACCAAAAAGGCAGAGAGATGGGGAGGAGGAGACAAAGGAATTGCCCATGGCATTTAGATGTAAGTGAAAACAGCGAGCCTTGAACTTTCTCCTAATTTTCACTGATAATTTGAAACGGGGAAACTTTAAAGTTAAAACATACTCTAATTGTTGTTTTGATAATTGCTTCTAGTCTATGTGTGTGTTGTAGATGTAGGAGGTCTGGTTTTAAATAAATACTTCCAGAATAATTCTAAGGTGAATGTATGGAATTTTAACAGCCTTACGGAAGGTGAGGCTGTATTGCGTGTTGCTCTTTCTCCTGAGATACTAACACAGAGAGGCGTACCTCTTTTGTTAAAAAACAAAACCTGTTGTTTTCTTCATCAATAAGGTGTTTTGTTTTTTTTTTAGCATTTCTGTTATCCTGTACCTTTTTAGTGCTTCACTTTTTTTTTTAAGGTTTCCCAGGAAAATTAGATAGGCTACTTGAATCCTTGAAATTAAAAGAAGGTAGGCTTTCATTCTTCAAAGCATAAAAGGCTTTTATTTAATTTATTTAGCTCCCATAATTTGAAAAATTTTTTGAGCTGTTTAGCATGCCTTTTCAGGTAGGAGGTGCTTTTCTTAATTTCCTACTCTGCATTTGTTTTCTGATGCTGAATGGAAAATTCTTTCAAAACAGCGTTTTTCATGCACTGAGCTGTAGTTCAATTCTTTGCTTAACATCAGTTAGGAAACTGAGGATGGAATTTCTGTCCTCAGGTTCAGGTGCCTTATGTTAGGTGTCAGCATGTACTCTTAACTCCTGAACTCCTGTTGCAGTCCTTTGAAGAGCTAATCAGTACTGTCAAAGTTGCTTAGAGAGCAATTCAGTTAACCTAATTTATGATGAGCTGAATCACACTCTAGGTGCCTTTGAGGGCATTGGTCAGGTCTTCATTGACTATAACAAGTGTTAGACCCCTAAATTTAAGTGTCTTGGTATGCTTGCAGAATTCCTTCCTCTGTCTGTGAAGTTTTTGGAAAGTAATGTGCAGAATATGTTCAATTTGAGATTCAGTAAACTACTAAGTATTAGTTTTATAGAAGCTTGATAGATTTTTTTTTTTTTCCCTAGCACAGTCTAATATTAACTCATAAGAGAAGAAAATTTGAATGAAAGTGTCTTTTGATGTTAGTTATGAATGCCTATTTGAGAATTCCCCAAACATTATATACAGTCAGTGCATCTAAAAACTAAAGCTGTGGAGCTCCTTGAAAATTTTTCTGTAAGATTTATTTAATGATTGTAGAGTTACTCATGTTAAAGTGCAGAATGATTGTGGTAAAAAAATGATCTTCTGCTTTTATAGAATAAAATGAAGGCAAATTTGTTTTTTATTCTAGAGGAGTGCTTTAAAAAAAATCTGCAAAAGATCACTTCTTCATTTTCTTCAGTTTTTAAACCTTTGTCCCTACAAAAGGTAAGATGGTAGCTGTCCTTCCTCCACAGGAAAATAGTTCCATAGTTCAAACGTCACTTGAATTTTAGTAGTTCAAAATCTGTCTAAAAGTGATTGCTGCCATTCTTCTTTTTAAAGTATTACAGGCAAAGGTTCCTTACAGTCCCACTGAAATAAAGAGTACAATGTGTGTGTTTCTTTTGTTGTTATTGCAACAAAGTAAAATAGATTAATTCAGAAGATTTAAATTGCTAGTTTATTCTGATAATTATTTGGAAGGAAATGCACTCCTTTCGCACACTACTGGTATCCCACCTAGGGACCCACATAATGATGATATTGGTAATTTGATTATTCTTTCCCTGAAGACCTTATTTTCTCTCTCCTTGTTGACTCTTATAGAAACTGTTTTCCTTCACAGGGATACTCTTATACCCTTGGCTTGTGCCTTTGTGTTGTGCTGAAGTAGAAGTTTCTGTCTACCACAGAACCTTTCAGGTGACTGGAAAAGGTTTTTCTATGGCGGCCACCTTCATATTTAATGTGAAGTTATTCACTAGCCCTGAAAATGTTGCCCTTGAGTCAAGCCTACTTCTTCTGGACAACAAGGCTCCCTTTCCTCCCTTGGGGCTGTTCTTGCTCTACTTGTAGCTACTGGTCGAAGGACAGGTCCCATGCAATAGTGTGTCCCTTTCCCGTAAAGGTGAGCCTTCCAGTTGCGATCCCTAAGTGGCTGAATGCCATCGTAGTTGTTGGCAAGAATCTGTTACCCTCTTTCAGAGAGCAAGCTAATGCTGCCTTGGATTTTAAGTCAGACAGTGTCTAGATCTCCATTCTCCCTTGCTCTGGTAGGTTTTGGCTTTTCTAGCACAAGGTAGCTTATCACTGTGTTTACTGCTCCATTACTAGTGCACCTGGGTACTTAGATCTTTAAGGTCCTTTCCAACCCTAGCCATTCCATGATTCTGTGATTCTAAGAGCAGGACACCCCCAATTGTGTTGTTAGGTTTTTTGATATATTGATTGCGGTATGTCTGAAGGAGGTGTTTGCTGCATATTGTAACGTGTGCCATAACTGTAAGTTGTACGCTTGCCAGCTATGGCCCTTGGGTTAGTTGCTGTGAATTAAATGAGAGAAGTTCTACATTTTTCCAGCTGTTTCCTTTCCATCACCTCTATTTGTTTCTTACTTTACTGTGAGGTGTATGGCAGGGAATAAAATTTCTCTTGCTAAAAGCAGTAGTGTAGTCTCCATATGCTTTACAGTGTAGTAAAACATTTTTTCACTTTAATTTTGCCACTTACCCTGGTTTGTTGCTGGCTGGTATAAAAATTAATTTTGCAAAATCTTGTGCTTTAGTACTCTCCATTTACTAAATAAAAATACTGTTCTGCATTTATGATGTTTGACTTGATTGTCTTCATTCTAAACTGTTGGTACCATTAAGGATTGAATGTAACATATTTTAAATGCTGTGCTCTCACAGCATTTATGAAAACATGAATTTTACGGTAAACTGGAGGCTTGCAAAAATAAAATAAAAAAATTTTAATGATAATCACATAAAAATAAGCTACTGACAGAGTGCAATGATTTCAAAATCAGGGAATAAAAATTTTGGTTTCTGTATAAAATGACATACATTTGATAGACAACTTGATTGTAATCGTAATATATTGCTGCAGTTTGTGGAACCGTAAATATGAGAATTTTAACTTCTTGACTTTCATGTATTTAAATTCATCGGTTAATCTTATACTAAACCAGTTTGTTATCATTTAGTGTGAGAGGTATTCAGAGAGGTGGAATACATGGAGTTGTGATACAGAAATCTAAGAAATATACAAACACGAGGATTTAATGAACTTTAGTTGAAAAGGGGCTCTTGGGTATTCTAAAGATCCAAAATTCAGAATTCTTGTGAACATTAAGGAAAGGCATCATGCGTATTAAGCAAAGTGTTTAAAAGTTGTTTTATTGTCTTCAACGTATTTTCCAGTCAAAGGGGTGTGTGGTTGTCTTAACGATGAATAGGTTACAGGTGTAATGATAATAACTGAAGCCACACGTGTCATTTACAAGATGTGTATGCTTTTTCTCTGTTGTCCTTTCAATCCTTAAGCAGTCACACCATTTACACCACTGTGGTGCTTTTAGAAAGAACCTAAAGATTGCCTCCTGACAGTGCGAGCAGTACATTGCTTTCTGTTCAAACGCCAGCAATTCCCAACAATTCATACAGGAAAGTTGGGTTGAACAATTTTTTCTTGCTCATGATCTTGCTCATCATCTTGCTCATTTTGACACTGTCCCGCATGGCATCCTTGTGGCCAAATTGGAAAAATCTGGATTTGATGAATGGACCACCTGCTGGATAAGGAATTGGCTGATGGTCGCGCTCAGAGAGTTGCGATCCACGGCTTGATGTCTGACTGGAGACTGGTGATGTGTGGTGTCCCTCAGGGATTGGTACTGGGACCGGTGCTATTTAACATCTTTGTCGTCGACATGGACAGTGGGATTGAGTGCACCCTCAGCAAGTCTGGTGACAACACCAAGCTGTGTGGTGCAGTGGATGTG
>NW_010133235.1:0-1695 GCF_000699245.1 Pterocles gutturalis | reverse complement strand
AAATGCATCCCCAATGTCCCCAAGCTGTCCCCGAGTGTCCCCAAACTGTCCCCAAGTCCTTCACCCACCCCGCAGACATCAAGGAGAGCGAGAACATCGCTTCGCTGCACAACCAGATCACCGCCTGCGACGCCATCCTGGAGGTGATACCCGCCGTGCCACACCTCTTTCTGTCCCTGTGTCCCCAAACTGTCCCCAAACTGTCCCTTTCTGTCCCCACAGCGCATGGAGCAGATGCTGGGAGCTTTCCAGTGCGACCTGAGCAGCATCAGCTCCGAGATCCGCACCCTGCAGGAACAGTCGGTCGCCATGAATTTGAGATTAAAAAATCGCCGCGCCGTCCGCCGGCAGCTGGGGCAGCTCCTGGACGAGCTCGTTGTCCCCGCCGCCATGATCAGGTAGGTGACACGAGGCCGCAGAGACGTTTGTCACCTCCCTGTCCCCTTTGTCACCTCCGTGTCCCTTTTGTCACCTCTGTGTCCCCATTTTTATCTCCTTGTCGTTTTTTCGTGAATTTGAAATTAAAAAATTTTCACACCATTGTGCCGGGAGCTTCTGGATGGAGACAGGATATTTGTCACCTTCTTATCCCCTTCTGTCACCTCCTTGTCCCCTTTGTCACCTTTCTGTGCCCTTTGTCACATCCCTGTCACCTCCTCGTGTATTTGAAATTAAAAAATTTTCACGCCATCGTACCGAGAGCTTCTGGATGGAGACAGGACACTTATCTCCTTCTTTTCCTCTTCTGTCACGTTTCTGTCCTCTTTGTCACCTCCCTGTCCCCTTTGTCCTTTCGCTGTCCCTTGTGTCGCCTCCCTGTCCCTTTCTGTCGCCTCCCTGTCCCTTTCTGTCGCCTCCCTGTCCCTTTCTGTCGCCTCCCTGTCCCTTTCTGTCGCCTCCCTGTCCCCTTTGTCACCTCCCTGTCCCCTTTGTCACCTCCCTGTCACCTCCACATGAACTAGAAATCAAAAAACTTTCGCGCCGGCAGCTCCTGGACACTTGTCCCCTCCCTGTCCCCTTGTGTCACCCCCTGTCCCCTTTGTCACCTCCCTGTCACCTCCACATGAACTAGAAATTAAAAAATTTTCACGCCGGCAGCTGTCCCCTTTGTCACCCCCCCCTGTCCCCTTTGTCCCCTACCTGTCCCCTTTGCCATCTCTCTGTCTCGTTGGTCACCTCCCTGTCCCTTTCTGTCCCTTCCCTGTCCCCTTTGTCACCTCCATGTCCCCTTTGTCACCCCCCTGTCACCTCATGAACTTGAAATTAAAAAATTTTCGCGTCAGCAGTTCCTGGACACTTGTCACCCCCCTGTCCCCTTGTGTCACCTCCCTGTCCCCTTTGTTACCTCCCTGTCCCCCTCTGTCCCTTCCCTGTCCCCTTTGTCACCTCTTTGTCCCCTTTGTCCCCTCCCTGTCATTTCCGCATGAACTTGAAATTAAAAAATTTTCGCGTCAGCAGCTCCTGGACACTTGTCACCTCCCTGTCCCCTTCTGTCACCTCCTTGTCCTCTTTGTCACCTCCCTGTCCCCTCCCCAGCACCATCCTGGAAGCTCCGGTGACAGAACCGGAATTTTTGGACCAACTCCAGGAGTTAAACGGGAAAATCAACTCGGTGAAGGAACAAGCTTTCCGCGAGACCGTTGCCTGCGCCGACGTCCAGCACGTCCTCGAAAAACTCAAAATTAAGGTTTTGGG
>NW_010133234.1:4365-5643 GCF_000699245.1 Pterocles gutturalis | reverse complement strand
CTATTGATCCCGGCAGAACTGGCAGATTTCCAACCCCTCAAACGCCAAGCAATCTATCAAAGCAGCGATTTACAAATATAATAGTGCACTCGAGTAACATTTTTCAGTGGGTAAAAAATGCACTTCCCTTTCTCCTTCCAAAAATGCATAATTAGTTCATGCTCCAATTTTTGTGGCGTTGTGTTAGATTTTGGGGGGGATTTGCTCTTGCATCGGAGGTGTGCATCCACTGGCACAAACACATTTCTCGTGGGGGGCTCGGTTGCAGTTGGATGCAGTTTTTGCCCGACTTTCTTTCAGACTGCTGTAATATTTAAAATCTTCCATGCTGTTGGGAAAGGTTAATTTGTTTGTCTGAACACAAACAACTGACAATGCCTTCAGCTGTTCACTTTTTCCTTTTTCTCAATCCCAGCAGCTTTTTTCCCCTCTGCAACTTGCTCCGAAGCTTTACCCACCGCTTCTTTAAACTGATCTGCAACATTATATTATTTATGAATAAAGGTCACCCCGTGAGGAAATGGCACATCTACGAGAAAACAATGTGCACTTTCTAAATTTGAACCGAGTCGTTTCCGTTCTTTGATTTAAGTTTAGTTACTTCCTGTGGTTTCTTGTCCTACGCCGCCGCTGAATCTTTGGAGCGGCTCCAGGATAAATTGCACTCTTTCAATGAAATTAGAAACTGCGGCAACAGACGGCTGAGCTAGTAAACAGCACTTAAACTCAATACTAGTCCACTTAGTGCTTTGAAGAGCAGTGCCTAATTACCTGTGTGAGGTGACACACCGAGCCTGACCCGGGTCTGTGCCCTCCCCTGCGCGGTGCCCGTCCGCTCTCACGCTGGTTTGCAACCCGCCGAGCTGCTGAGCCAGAACTTCCAGCTCCCGCGGGAGGGCTGACAGCAGCCCTGGGAACCCGCAGCTCCCCACGGAGCCAGGACACATCCTCGCCGAAGCCCAGCCACCCTCCCACAGGCAGGTTCTGGGTTAGCAAGGACGGATGCTCAGCCCCACACTCTGAAGCATCTTTGTACCAGGGCGACGCTCCTGCGAGCCACAGTTTTGCGTCAGGGGCAATCACAATTTTTTTAGGGTTCAGGGTCAACTGGGGAAACTCCCTAAACCTTAGATAAATCATTTTAGGCAGTTTGCTGACAAAAAAATAAATGTGAATGTACACCAGTAACCCCAAGAGGTGCTTTCCCTCAGTAAAAAATGATGAATGGGCACATCGGGAGCCTGCAGGAACTGTGCCCCTCCCTGGGCTGGAGGAGCT
>NW_010133234.1:694-4313 GCF_000699245.1 Pterocles gutturalis | reverse complement strand
TACCTGAGCAAGTGCTCTTACTCCCCGCGACACAAACTGACCTTATAAGACCTTCTGCATAATAACCATCATCAGCAAAGAGCCCTGTGTGGGCTGGGGTTGCAGCATCCCTCAATAACGATGCGCTCTTTCTCTCCCCTGCCCCTTTTCTTTCTCCTTTCCCCCCCCCCCAGGATACGTAAGAAGAGATTTTTCACCGGTAATCAGCCTGCTTTATCAATGGAGCCCCGGATTCCCCACAACATCACCGTCGTCCCCAACTCAGTGATGGTCCAGCCCTTGCTGGACGGTCGCATCCCCTACGGGCGGCTGCAGCACCCGCTCACCATCCTGCCCATTGACCAGGTGAAGACAACTCACATCGAGAACGATTACACCGACAACCCCACCGCTTCCCAGCTGGCAGCCCAGAAGCGTCCCCGAGGTCCCCAGGAACTGGTTTTGACCAACCAGCACCTCCAGCGCTGCGAGCAGGATGTCACCCACCCCTGGATCTCCTTCAGCGGGCGCCCCAGCTCCATCAGCAGCAGCAGCAGCACATCCTCAGACCAAAGGCTCCTGGACCACATGGCCCCGGTGCCCGTGGCAGAGCAATCCTCCCCCAGAGCCGTTCGCATCCAGCCCAAGGTGATTAACTGCAAACCCCTGGACCTGAAGGGACCCGTGTCTCCAGAACTGGACAAGCACTTTCTCCTGTGCGAAGCCTGCGGGAAGTGCAAGTGCAAGGAGTGCGCGCTGCCCCGGACTCTGCCCTCCTGCTGGGTGTGCAACCAGGAGTGCCTCTGCTCGGCGCAGAACCTGGTCAACTACTCCACCTGCATGTGTCTCGTCAAGGGCGTCTTCTACCACTGCACCAACGAGGACGACGAGGGCACGTGTGCCGACCACCCCTGCTCCTGCTCCCACTCCAACTGCTGCGCCCGCTGGTCCTTCATGAGTGCCCTCTCCCTGGTGCTGCCCTGCCTGCTCTGCTACCTGCCCGCCACCGGCTGCGTCAAGCTGTCCCAGCGATGCTACGACCAAGTGAGCCGGCCGGGATGCAGATGTAAAAACACAAACAGTGTCATTTGCAAGGCGCTGCCGGAGAGCAAAGCCAGCAGACCAGAAAAGCCCTTTTGATAGTTCGGGAGGATGGGGAGTGGGAGGACGCTCCGTGGAGGGGGGTGGCGTTGGCTTTTTTTTTTAATAACCTGTGTTCTGAGGATGGCACTAGCCTTTTGCCTTTGGAGAAAGCAGAAGCAACTATTTCCACAAACTGCAGCACTTTGGGTTATTCAGGGTTTTGGAACTGTTCGGAATTTAAATAGATGGGGCCAAAGGAGGAATCCTAATACCGCAGAGTGAAGGCTGAACACCTCTGTATATCATGACATACAGCAGCCTGCCGAAGGTGACGGGTTAGCTCCCTCCCCCCTCCCCGCCCGCACACCACGCAAAGGGCCCGTTGCACACAAACGACACATTTGTCAAAAGCTTCCCGTATACCCTCCAAGATTTTGAACCAGAAGTAAAGATACGGTTCATTTTTTTAAAGGGTCTTTTAACATTTCTTTGAACTGGCCACATCCCTTGGAACCCTCTTTTCACAGCAGGATGGGAGCAGGGATGCTCCCGCCGGGAAGAACAGCAGCAGGATGTGTTCGGGCAGGAGTATCAACACGCTGTCGTGCTGCCCGCGAGCTGATCTGTAGCATCAGGTTCCACTCAATGGAATATTCATTTTACATCAACAGTACCAATCCGCTCCAGAAGGATGTCAGTCGAATCCCCTCTCCCCAACGCGCGCTTTTGCTCCCCCCGGGGATCTTCACTCATATCGGTCAGTGTTTGTTTCTCTCAACTCTGCAGCTCTGTTAGGAAGTCACACAAACCTAAGTGTGATACACACAGGTGTATTTTTCTTGGGATGTCAATCCAGTACCTCGTCTCCTGGAACAAGCTCTTCTTTGCTCATAAAATATTAAGATTTTTAATTTTTTTTGTCTTGGGGACGAGTGGCATTTGGTTGAAGTACAGCCCATTCCCCCCCTCTATTGCTGCTGTTTGGCTTTTGCCTCCTCTGCACAAAAGTGTGTCTTTTTAAATGTACAGAATGCTTTTCATGTTTATTTTAGTGTTAACAAACACGAGGGAAAGCCAGAGGACAGAAGACAGTGTTATTTAAAGAATGTGCCCACGGTTTTCCGTAAGCGAATGTCATCAGCTTTGCCCGTGCACTCATCCTAGGGCTGGTTCTGCGTTCCCTTAGGAGGCAGAAACCCCTGAAGATGCAGAAACCCCTTTCTCTTGACAACTACAAGGTGCTAAAGAAAAATCTTTGTCCAAACATGCAACACTGTAATTAGTAGGTAGGTACTTGTTGCATGCAGAAAACTGATCTAGTCTTTCTTTTCTCCATTTTTTTTTTTTTAATTAGAGGAAATTTCCTCAGTAAGTGCGCAGCAGTGACAGTGAAATGTCATCTCCAATGAGATGAGCAATAGGCAGAGCTCATGGAGCATTTCCAGGAATCCCATTCGCTTGGCTGCAATGCAGTTGGTGCATAAGGGGTTGGCAGGAGCGTTCTGATGGGAGTGCTGGTGTCTTTTGGTTTAAGAATCCGTTTAACCTGGACGACTTGGGGTTTAGTTAATTGTAGATATTTATTGAATAGGGGATTAAGAAAAAACCCCTCACCTTTCTGTATTTATAACATTTGCTAGCTTGTCTATGATAAATCACAGGAAAAGGGATACTCTGTCACCAGACACCAGTTCCTATGGTTTATCCTCGTGCTGACCATATGGGGACAGCAGAAAGAAGCAAGCAGGTGGAGACCCAGAGCTGTGTATAGCATCTTGCACAAATGAGAGGCGAAAGGGTAGAAGGAAAACCAGCCCCCAACTCGCTGAACTGTTGGTTGAATGTATAAGGTATTGTATTTAATAAGATAAATAATTTTCCTAAGACACAAACAGGCTAGAGAATGCAGCAGGAGAGGTATCTACCTGCTGCCCTCCTCTGCTGGGACCATACGTATCCAAACGGCCCCTGCCTACGGCTGGTTTGCCTTTCTGCCCCTCTGTCCCTGGCTGCTCCTGGGGGATTTGTCCTGAAAATCTGCGACAGCAAAGCCTGTGGTTTCGATGCATGGTCCTTGCAAGCAACTCCAACGCCGGAGCAGTCGCCACTGTGCCAATCTACACTCATGTATATACACGCCGCGACCCCCCGGATTTCCTTCCATTGTACATAGCTGTAAACTATTTCTCTGTTGGTTTCTTTTAATATATAAATCCCGCTATGGTGTAAGCCACTCCCCCGCTGGAAGACTGTCAAGCGTTAGTGGATGTGTTAGAGCAGTGGTAAATGTAGCAGAGCCACCCTTCCTCTACCCCTTGGTCCCAGCACCGCCGTCGGACCCTGCTCCACCAGCTCCCGCCCGCGGCACGGCCGGAGAGCACTGGGAAAGGCGCGGGGCTGGCGGAGGGTACGTCTCGGGTCAATGATGCCTGCATCCCTCTCTTCCCCCATCCCCACGCCTCCACCTCCCCCATCCTCTTTGAAGGTACTTGGGTCTCCTGCCACCCCCGAGACGTACCACGGGCACGGTGTAACCGCGGTCCCCTGGCTCTGGCCA
>NW_010133234.1:0-580 GCF_000699245.1 Pterocles gutturalis | reverse complement strand
CGGGGGCAGGGGCAGGTTCCCCGGGACAGGTGCTGCGCCCCTGCAGAGCAGCTCCCCAGGAGGAGGAGGATGGCCAGTGCTTCGGCTCTACCGCCCAGAACCGCTAATTGCTGTGACGGGTTCATCGCTGGGTTTTGACCCCTGCCCGCATGCAGAGAGCAAGAAGGGGTGAATTTACGGCACATGTCCCTGGCTGGAGCTTGCTGTCAGCAAAGTGGCTCCAACAGCCAGCTAACCCATCACCGCACGCACCATCCCAGTGCCCGCCGGGGACCAGGAGCAGTGACTGAATTCACACCATTGCCCCCGGGCACCGGCTCTCTCGCCCTCATCCTTTCGCAGCACTGGGCATCCCTCCTCCCCTCCCGCGCTCAGACACACTCATAGAGGTTTCCCCCTTCTCCTGTTACCACCCCTCCACATCTGCACCCTGAGAAGTTACCACAGAAGGTTTTCTTTGTATAGAATATTTATTTTGAAGCTCTATTTTAATAGTATTTATTTTAGAAAGTCTACTATTGTAAGAGTTCTTCTGTTTGTGAAGAAAAAAACAAGTACTGATGAATGTACTGATCTAGAA
>NW_010133233.1:20995-46663 GCF_000699245.1 Pterocles gutturalis | reverse complement strand
ATCCCCCCAATATTATTCATTACCCTTCTTCCCTTTTTCCCTTTTTGTTTTAACACAGCAGTGCCAGACAGGGAAGGGGAATCTGCACAGCCCTGGGCTTCTAAAGCAGAGGAACACAACCTCCAGGCAAAAAGCCACCATGCCCCAGAAACACAGGGGGATCCTCAAGAATTTGCTTAGTCATAGTCTCAAAATAACCTATATTTTCAATAAAATGATTTAAATAGCAAAATTATGTTACACTGTCACATACTATGGTTCTGCCCTGAGAAAAGGCTGATTTGATCTAAATTTACACCTGTAGCTGACTAGTTATAGGAAGATAATTTGTCTATTGAGCTTTGCCTATTTTAATTCTAACAATGCTCTTTGGCAAGCCTAGATGTCTCTTTTTTTTTGCATTCTGTCTCCAAGAAGTAAAGCTTAAGATACGATTGGAAAGGTCATTCTCCCCTTTCCTTTCCCTTCTCCTCCACAGTGAGAAGTGTTCCAAGATAAACACATTCCTCTACCTGTTGTAGTTGCCCTGACCTTTGCCCATTGAAGTCTGTTGGAGTTTCACACCAAAACTTGAACAAGAGCAGGAATCACACAAAAGTAATTTTCATTTAAAAGGTGATTAAATCTATCTCAAATTCTCAGGACTGATCTATATATAAAGATGAACAGTTTCTTTCATGTAGTTTCTACTGTTCAGTTATTTTACGAATTTTGCCACTGCCTTAAAAAAAAGAGGGGAGACAAAATGAGGAGTGAGTAGAGGAGGACAAATGCTACAATGCCAAACCTTGATTTTAAAGTAAAGCAGGGCTCAAAGCCTAACTGCCAGAGGCAAGAGCCTCATACATCACACCTGTTGCTTTCCAAGTAAGCTCAACTAAGTATTTCATCAACAGAAAGCTGATCAACTGAGAGCATCGGCATCCTACTGGAGATGGTAATTTGTCCTATTACTGCTGAGTGGAGATGAAATTGAGGACACCAAGAACAAACGCCCAGATCTTACACTACTTTTGATCAAACTTCCACATGCCTCCTTCCCCACTCATGAAAACCAGAAATAAACAGTTAGACTCCACCCCAATAATGACTGTAAAGTCCTAAGAAGTAGTATACAGAGCAGCGGGCAGTTTTCTTTAAATAGTTGTTAGATTCAAAGGCAAAAATTGTACCTAGATATGTCACCTCAACATTGACTACTGGAGGAGAGAGATACTTTTACTTACTAAGGTAAGAAAGCAAGGAGGCAGAAGGTAACCAACATTATTTAAAACATTCACATGGAGAAAAGATGATGTTAGGTGGGCTGTTCCATTTGAACAATAATTGAAGAAAACATCCAGCAATATTAAAAATTAAGAATCCCTTGACAATCCCTTGGTCAGTGCAGAAGAGATGCACAGATCACGTGCACAAGTGCGGACTTACATCACATCTGCAGTGCTGATGCTTAAGAAATAACAGTTTCAGCTAGCTTGAATGGAGCACACACAGAGGTGCTGCCATGAAGGAGTACAAAACTGCCCTGGGTGTGTTCGGAATCGGTAAAGGAGGTCCCATAGAGTCATCACCTAGCAGAGAACCACAAAACAGCCCTCTTGCAGCGTTTGCACTGCTGGCAACCATTGCAAACCAGTTATTTCCTTTGGTCTGTTAAAAGGATTAAGAAGATAGGTTTCCCAAGGACTCCCATAACCCAGGATGGCACCGCATGGTTGCTTCAAAGGGAACTGCTCATGAACATGAAGAGACAGTCTGATTTACCCTCCCACCACTGATCAAGCCCACAAGGTATGGCTAGAGGAATGAAAAGTGCTCCCCAGGTGCTTTCTGTTTTGAAGTGGTCAAGGGAGGAGAAAATTCTCTGAAATCTCAAAGACCTCATCTCAAATGTGCTTACAGAAGCATCTTTTTATCTATCAAATGCTTCTGGAGTCCAATTAAGCAAAGTAAAGAAAAGGATGGCATGGCCCTGAATAACCTTTGCACAAGTTAATGCTTGTACACCAAGAGTACAAAAAGCCATACAAGTTATTTAAACCTATATTTTTTTGTCCATTTGCGAAAAGAGCTATCACTGCAATGCTGTGTATCAATGGGCTGACTTGTCAGTGGATGAAGCCTGCTATTAGCCAATAAGTAACACGGTTTCACGCCCCTCAGACCTTAAGCAAGGCTTAGCTTTCACTATGAAATATGGACATGTTGGCAACACATGCATTTTGGAACATTACTAGAAGACCTTGTACACTTCAAAAGTATAGATTTTTTACATTTTACCCCAGTGCCAGGCCCTGTAATGAATATTTAGCATTAAGTGTAATTATTTTGATTTAATGAGGTTGTTCCAAGGTGTAGATGTCTGTATATGATTTATGTTTTACGAACAATACATACAGGTATTGATGTACACTCAAGTTCCAAAGTACTGTCATTCCAGACAACCTTTCCAAAGCATCCGCAGTGTCTCTGCTGGGGAGGACCAAGTTTTAACCCTGATGTACTCAGGTTCACCTGAATGACAGAGAACTAGCAAACATTTCAGAACAAGGAAAACTTCAACACTAGGATGCTTTAAAATTAGTCTGAAACAAATGGAACATAAAAATAATGCTAAAAAAATAGCAAACTATAATGCCTAGATATAATTAATTGCACTAATCACAAGATTGGATGAGGCTTTGAGCAACCTGGTCTAGTGGGAGGTGTCCCTGCCCATACCAAGGGGGTTGGAACTAGAGGGTCTCTAAGGTCCTTTCCAGCCCAAACCATTCTGTGATTCTATGATTGCCTTTACTGGCTCTAGGAGCACAAGTCCTTGCATGGCAGCTACACTCAGTTTTACCACCAGGGAGGTCACAGGGCAATATTCCTAAAGTCAGATTTTAGTGCAGTGAGCTAGTATTGTTCATCCTCAAACCAGTCAATCAAGCACAGGCATACCCTTTATCCTGTATTACATACTGTTGTTCAGGCCCTCTCAACATTATTTCCTTTTATTAGGAAAGCAATATCACCCTGAAGAGACCACTGGGTTTCTGTGCTTGGCTGCCCCATTCAAGATGTTGGATCGAGAGCCACTGCTCACACCTAAAAGCCATTAAAGCAGTGGTAGCATCATAGGGAAGGACTGTGACCCTTTCATCCATCAAAACAAAAAACACTCCAAACTTCTCCTGAGTCCCTGGATTCCCATGCCATGGTCTTTGTCCCATCTTCCTCTGCCCCTTGCTGGGAGCAATTTGCACTTCTTGCCCATCTCACTGGTATGGGATAAGTTTCTTGGGCTATCGCGAGCACTTCAGCCCAGGTCCTAACATTCTTCTCTCCAGCTTAGTATATTTAGGTATGAGAAGACACTTGGATTTGCAGTTCTACACCTTTGACCAAGCTCTGCAACCCAGCTAGGTATTTACTTGTAATTTCTGGCACAATCTGCTCTAAATATGTGAAAATACATTTGTTTAAAAATACTCCCATTTACCATCCTGTGTTTTATTTTTCAGCTGTATACTGAGGAGAGCAGTGCTGTCCTTCAACAGGGCATGTGCGAGCCATTTGGGTACAGCAGCAGGAAGGTCAATGAGAAGGTTGCCAGAAATCCTCACAGAGGACACAATGCAATGATCTTTTAGGCCAGAGTGCTGTCTACATTTTCATAATGACTGTATTTTACTTCTGCTGCTATGAAACGTCTTAGATGGCAGTCTCTGGTATTTCTCACCAGACAGTGTCTCACTGAGACATTTCCATCTTAGACAGTAAAGCACTTTGGAGTGAAACCTTATTTAAAAAAACAAAAATACTTCAAATTCAATGTCATGTTTCTCCAAATAGGAAAACAATGTGAGTGCTCTGCACCTCACATGGGAAGGGGACAGAAGGCTAGTTTACTCACCTAATTTTTTACAGCATTAAAAAAAAAAAATCAGTAGATGTTATGGATTTATGATTGTGTCTGTCACAGTCACTTTTAGCAGGCAGTATTTTTCTTTGTTTGACCAAGAACCACCGACTACTGTAACAAGGATTGACCCTGTCAGCACTGCTCAAGGCAGTTAAACATCAGATGTTATCACTAGAAACAAACAGCCATCCCTTTAGTTTTATGAATGGTGGAAGTAACTTGTGTTACCATAGCAATGGTGTATTTTCATATTTCGAGGCTATAGCTGAAAAGGGCAAGCAACCTCCAAACTTTACCAATTAAGCTTGTGGGACAAAATAGAAGACAAAAATTTTAGCTTTTTTGTTGAAAATACATTTGCAGCTTCAGGGAAAAAATGCTTAGGGTATCATGTCTGTGGTTACACTGTCATGTCGCCTCGTTCGTACAAGCATATATCTCATCTTGGTGTTGATTAGACAGAAATGTTAGTGCTGCTCACATTGCCTGTCTTCATTGTCCATGACGTTAAGTGGGTATGGGTGAGAAAATAAACATTTAAAGTGTATCATTGTTAATTAATTAACAGAGGTTTTTAGTTTATTTAAATATAGATATTTAAAAGCTCCCCTCTAGGAGAAAGGAAAATATTCCCTAGAGTGGGATTGCATTTTGAGAACTAAAAAGCAGTATGCATGCGTGCATGCACACAGATATTGAACATGCACAGGAGAAGCCCTCATCAGCTTCAGTCATTTAAGCATCAGGTGAAGCATCTCCCTTTGCCCACTTACAAGAAAGGCCAGAAGAAAGTGAAGGAAGCATCATCAAGCATGCTGGAGTAGAATCTTTCTAGCCAGGCAGTTGTCATAAGCCAGTACAATGCATTTTACCAAAAGGATCCTCACCAACATGCTCTGCTTCTGTGGTCTGCTAAACAAAAACAGAAATCAGAAGAAAATAGAAGGGTGAACACCTAGGAACATTAACTCATAGCTCATAGTATGGCAAATGTGGAGTAATACTTTAACATTGTTTCATGAGCAATGTGTTTGAGACTGTTGTTCATGACAAGCAGGCTCAGTTTGTCCAAAACATGAAAAAACAGAGTACTTCGATTAGAGTTCTGTGTTTCAGTATGTGAGCTGGACAATGGCCACTGACGGAAGGAAGAGAGGAAGGAAAGAGAGAAGCAATGATGATACAAGAAGTTCTCTCACTACTGGCTAGGAATGAGCTTATAGCACAAAGCCTTAAATGTCTTTTGAAGCTTGCTTTTTTAAATAAGTATTTCAAAATGTATTAATACTTCAGCCACTTGCCTGGCTCTTACTAAATTTCTAGCTAGGATGACATCTTGTGGCATTGACTTCCATAGCTGAGCACACGTTTTATGAAAGAAGCATTCCAATCCAACCTTCAGTCGCCACTTTCCAGTTTAACCAGAGATTCCTGTGTCATCTTGCTCACTGAAGGAGCTGAAAAACATATCCCCAGGGTGCTTTTTTCTTTGGTACCTCTCTTTACACTGTGTCCAAAAGAAATAAAAACTTCCTGAGACAAAAAGTTAAGATTTTTCTCTTTTTAAATAAAGCTGGTCCAAGGCAAATAGGACGGCTTGAAACCTTGGCCATGAAAACCTCTTGCATAGTGAATTACCCATCTGCGGGCTTGGAACAGAAACAATGCAGACCTCCTATTTGGACTGATGTTACCATGTAACGCTCTTTCCAACAAACCATTCATAAAATCCAGGCTTACAGCTGATCCCAGTTACTCTGTTTCTTTTTGCACATTCGTCTTGGAAAGCCTGTTCCCCATCTTCACAAAGCTGCATGCAGGAGGGTAATGTTTGACCTACAGCAAGCTAAAGGCCCAATGCTCTTGTCTGTGGCTATGATGCAGCAGTGGTTAAATAGTCATTTATACAATTTCTGACAGTGTCTGATGATTTTCCATTTCACTTCATCTCCAAAACATGTATCCTCACAAAACAGACAGCTCTGTAGGTTCAGCATTTGTTCTCACCCCTTTGCAGGAAGTGGGAGCCATGCCACTGATTTCAGTGAGAACAGAGATGGACCCCAATTCAGAACTTGAGGAACCTCAGCTGCCACATTTCTGTGGACTCTAATTTCTAGCTGTTCCCTCATCATTACTTGCTCCCTTCTACACCCCCACTCCCTCTCATTTTTGTTTCTAGAGGCACGCTAACTGAGGTTTTGACAAAAGGACCTAATAATTGCAAAGCTGGTCTCATTGGGATTTTAAACAAGAGATTGTTTCATTTTTTGAGGGAAAACATCCAAGTAACGGCTGTTTCTCTTCACCATCACTTAAACAGAAGCTGATGCTTCTCTGTAACATGCTTCTATTCAAAATGGGCTAAGACAGGGAAAATGTAGGAGGAGGTTTGAATGGCTTCAAGACAGGAAAGGAAAACTCAGGTCCCAACTATGGTCCTTGATGCACCTCAGCATGCCCGTGACATGAGAAAACATCCCTTTGGGTGCACAGGGCACCAAAGTAGTACTTGGCAAACAGTAGTCTTTCTGATGACTCTAGGCAGATAATTTTAGTACAAAGAGATGTTATGTTTCTTTGCCCACATCTATTGAATTTAATTGCTCTTGGGACTGTCACCTATAGACCTTTACTGAAGAGAACTTGAAGACCAGAAATCACATTTGGCAATCCATAGCATTCCTATAAGGTAGCAGCTGTCCTGTCACTTAAGGGTACCCCCTTGCCTCTCCACTGCTTTCACTGCATTAGATAACAGCTTATTTAAAAACATCATGCTTTGCACACCAATTAATCTCAAGCAAAAGAAGGTGCCACTGAAATCAAGTTGGCAGAAAATTTAATTTGTCAACTTTCAACAGAGCCTAAAATAAATGGGTTGCATGATGGACATGGAAGAGTAAATGAGAGATGAGAAGAATGTGTTGGTGGCATTGTTTGATCCACTTTTGAAAACACAGTTTTGCCACACGCCTGCTGTAGAGAGTTGGAGATAAAGGATGTTCTCATAAATGAGGTGCTGGAGGCTATTCCACTGTCCTCCTACACAGTACACCTGCTTTTCATCACAGATCCCATCAGACAGTTCTCATGGCTTAGCCTGTTTTGCATTTCCATATGTCTTCAGATTACTTTTCTCCTACTTAAAAAACAAACAACAGCCATAACAAAGCCGTAAAGAGTTTTGCTACTTGCTTTATACATCACACAAAAATGAAAAGCTCAGACTCTTTCTCCTCCACTCAGAGCACAGCAGATTAATTTAGTTTGCCTCTATATCTGCAGAAGAGCATTTCCATGATGAAAATTCAGATGTCAGGCAGAATTCAGTACTGTATTAGGAAAGGAGACATCTGCTATGGTAGGCTCTGGCAAGGAGTGATGCTCTGTAATTGAAATGCCCAACCTCTAGTGGGCATCTGCTCAATAAACATCCCCATTGTTAGTGAAATTGTTACAGACAGAAGCTTCTTAACTAGTGAAGCCAGCAACAAGCCTTGCTTCTCTGCATCAAAAAAGAAATCTGGCCCTCATAAACATATAGCTCATAGGATGAGAGCAACAAGGGAGACAAGCAAAGACAACTGTATTTATTCTGAAAGAATGGATGAATCTCATTCCCCTCCTGAAAACTACTTTCAGGAGGTGTTCATTCCCGATGCAGGTATTGGCTGAGTGGCTAGATCAACATCTGCTTGGCAGTTATGCACAGCTGCTTGAGCTTTATAAAACTGTCAATGTTTTGTTTTCCATCATCAAGACTACAGCATCTTTTCATTGCAAATCTAATCCTCAGCAGTAATATTCTTCAATGTCTTAAAATATGAAAAAAAAGAGGTTTTCCTCTAAAACATTGGTCCACAACTTCTACTACATTTGGTACGTTATCAATGGGAAAGTTTCATGTGATTCAGGTAGCTACCTAGCTAGTCTACTGCTGGCTCCATTGAAATATTTACATGAACTTGCATTTTTTTTCTTTTCTATATTACACTTTGTTATTTCAAATAAAAAAGTGATAGCTGTCTGATTTTTCATTTTATGGTAAATGCAGCATCATTCCAAATAGAGTCATATTTAAGAATGACCTGAAGTCATTAACTTGTCATGGACAACTAAGATCTGAGAAATACTGAATCCTTCATCCAGCAGCAAACACACACAAACTCCAGTACATTAGAAGTGAAGCAAGCTATGTTACACACAAGAGCAAAAAAGGAAGGCAACATGGGAATGGCAAAAAGAATACAATGATGCAAGAGACAAGAACTACAAAACACTCCATGTAGACAAAGGTTTGCACTTGCACAATTCACAGGTGAAACAAAAACCAAGTTGGGATGCACCAGTTCAGAGATCTGATTTGTGAGCACCCAGGGCTAATTCTGAAAAGAAGATTGCAGATCTAAGTTAAGCAAACACTTGATCTTTGTCAGAGATCATGTAACTATTTCCACCTCTGGAAAGCTTTTCTTTTCTAGACTTTGAATGAAATAGAATAAATGTTACCTGACATCAGTAGCTTAGTTCTTATCAAAACTCAGATGTAAAAGGAGGCAGCAGCAGTGGAGCAAGTTATTCTCTACATATACACTTTAAAAAGGAAGCCGAACCAAAAAGGGAAAGTCACTTTACACACAAATTCAGTTTTACCACTCTACTTAAGAGCCTAACAGCAGAACAGGATCATTCTTTGTCACCACTGACACTTCAATATCCCTTTATTTATCTCTAATCTCTTTCCCAATCGTGTTTGCCTCACACAGACAAGAAGGGAAACTTGCTACAACATTGAGTGTTTAAAGATCTGCTTTCCTTACAAATGAAGAACTGCTTTTTGAGTACAAGCTGAAATACAGCTCTGAGTAGAGAACCTATTTGTTACTCTAATATAAAATGTGTTTCTCAGTGGTTTAATTCTCCCAATATCACCTTCTGCTCAGTTTAATGATATTTTTATTCACTCAGTTATTTAGTTTTACTACTTAATTTGCACTTAATCACATATCACTTTATGATTAGCAATATTAGCAATCTACCATAAGAATGCTTTGAGTTTCTACGGCACTGCTAACTCCATAATGTTTTGAAAAACAAATGAACACACTGTGTGACCCAGTTTTTACTGATGAAGCAAATAAACCATGTAAGGGTGGAAAAGGAAGAAAATCTGAATTTCTTGGTGTGAGCACTGCAATCACTACAGGATCATTCCCACCAGTTACATTGTCTTGTCCTGCAGCGTCTATGAATGCATTTAATTTACTGTCACATTCTTGTTGAAGGTAAGGGATTCTGGATTACAATAGAAGAAAAAAAGCACAGAAATACCTTTAACTGAAGTTGTTTCACATGCAACTTCACTAGCAGTTCACACCATTTTTTAGATGTTAGATCCTAATAGCCAGATATGTGCTTCTGATTTAACTTAAAGCAAGTTACACGAGGTGACAGTAATGCTTACTGGCTGCACAAAAGACACTGTTAAGCAATTGCCCATCACTTAGGAAGCTGTGACAAGGTGAGTGGCCCTCCACAACGTAAACCAGCACTAAGTTCTAAGCCTGAAACTCCTTCTGCTTTGCAAAATCCTCTTACAACTCAGTGCAGGGATTCAAATTCAGGAAGAAAGGGAAGAAGCACATTAATGTATCGTATCAAGTACTTCAAATAGTGTATTTTAGGGCATGAACAAGGGCATCAGACTGAGGAGGCATAAAGAACTTCAGCATGTCCAAACAAATTAGACCTTGACTTTGTCATCTTTAAGTTGTTTAAACATCATCTTTCGAATTACAGTCAATCTAAGACCACACTGGACATGCAGATTCTCAAAGCTGTCATATTCCATGATTTGCAGGCAGTCATCAGGAATGTAGGTTACTGATGCATTCACAAAGCCAGAGAAGAGCAAACTTCACAATTCAGACCAACTATTTCCTGGCCTTTAGAGATTCTTCACTTAATGATAAGCTTGGTCTTCTGATTATTTCACAGTTAATAATCTTGGTTTTAACTGGTTAATGTTAGGAAATGAGACAAGACTTCTTTTAGCTACATGGTATCTACAAAGTGCTGTAGCTTGAGATCTACGAGACTACATACTTCTGCCTCTATTTTTCACCTTTAAGTAAAATAAGTCCTGCAAGGTGCTCATAAATTGCTCCCATCCAGCATAGGCTTAAAGGTTCTAAGGTTCTCCATCTTTTTATGCTTGCTTCCTGTTGCAACCTAAACCCATCACAGCAATTCTCCTTGCATGTTGGTCTCCACTCCACAGCTATGACTGTTAAGCATTTGACAGGTTGCTGTGCCTGGAATGTAGGGTGCTCCCACCAGTTTCCCTCTTTCAAGGTTTCCCAAGTTATCTACTAGACCTTTACTGGATTTAACTTCTGAGAAAACCAAGGTTTTAGTTAATACTCTATATAAACATATTCTTGCTTTTGTGGTGCTCCAATCGACCACCCCAAAATAACTTCATGTAAATGTATAGCAAGGTATATAATAATTATTTTAATATATAGACATACATAGGAGAGAACAGGTATAAAGAGACGGTTAAAATAAAAGGTGTGTTTGGAGCTAGAACTACAGGATCTAGACAATGTGAATAAAAAATGTAAGCATAGGGATAATAGAAAAAAATATCAAGACCTACAGAGACATCTTTGTAAATGTCAGTGCAGAATTTGACCTTTTAGTATCTATCATACATTCACCTGTCTTTCTTTGGGACTCGTATCTCCAATGTAATTTTGCATTGCCTTGCAAGTCCTGTAATGCCCGTTCAGAAATACTGCACTGGGAGGATCCAGGAGACAAGGCAGACAACTTCAGAGACCACAGGGACAGAAGTCTCATCTTAAAGTGTCCCAGAACCTAAAGATTGCTGTCCCTCTGCATCCAAAATACTGTGTAAGCATTAACCGCAACTGTATTTCATGTCTGAGAACATGGAGCTCCACATTCTTTGGATGCAGGTGGAAAGCAATACACTTACCCATGGCACTGCAAACTTTGATTTTCTTCATCTGGGTACATTGCCTGAACTGACATTTTTGGGGTACAAAAAGGATGCTATCAGGTACTCACAAAAAATTACTTCTCCCTTTCTCCCATTTAGTGAGGACCCAGTGAGGTCCAGCATGGAAAGGGATGCGACATGAGCCTTGCAGCTTGGTCTTTGTTTTTCACTTGGTAACTGGAGGAAGGGGATGTGGGAAGAAGATTAAAGTTGGAGAGAGGTTATTCTCTTCACTAAAATGGGACCTAGAGGACCTAGATGTGACATAATGTTCTTATGACAGAGTACTGAAACACTGGTGTCACCAAAAAACAGACAGATTTTACACAATACTCTTGACAAAGTAGATTCTATTCCAATAAGCACTCAGATGACACCATGTTCTCATTCAAAATTACTAGGCTCGTACCATCAAATGAAGGTTGAGGTCCCCATCCAAAGCATGCAGTTAGGACTACATGTCAATCACAGCAATAGCAGTGCACATTACAGAGCTGAGGTTCTCTGCATAGCAATAGAGCGGCAGTTCAGCTGTGTTTCTGGGCTGAAAGGATTCTGTCATCTCATTTGTTGCTTTGGCACTAGAGTTTCATATGGGCATACGGGATTGTATAATAAAGCACTGATGAGTAGATGTTTCATAAAATAAATGGTTTTGGTTAAGAGTTTAAAAAAAAAATAAATATAATTCCTTCCCCTGTCCTCTTTTTTTTTTAATAAAGAGGAAGGAGGAATATGACTTTGACACAGATGACTACAATAGCACACGTGAAGACACTGCTTATTATCCCAGCTGCTAGCAGATCCTGTGTATACAGAACAGTGACATTTCTAGAGAAACCCAAATCTATTTCTCTCAGAGGTGTACATACACATCCTTTTTGTTTACTGTTCAAAGAAATGGAGAAAGGTATAAAAGAGACAGAAGCTGCTAAAGATATGATCAACTGAAGCTAATCTTTCCTCCGATGTGCAAGTTGCTTAATCAGTGCTCTAAGTGCTTTGTTATTGACGCTGAAAGAAGTACTTCTCATGGAAACCAAGCATGCAGAGAAGCGGTTCACTGAGCTGAGGCTTCCGAGCACATGATTTCCCGAATCCCTCTGCAGAAAGCTAAGAGCACCCTCAGATTTTAGCCCCTACTTACATGTTCTGCTAAATCAGGATCTTAAGGCACCTACCAGATGTTGATTCCTATTCAGCAAGGCATTTAGCTAGGTACTTCCCTTGCTCTGGATGCTTGCTTGCTTTGTGAAACAGAGACAAAGCATGGAGGCACGTGTGCAATGTGTATGTGAGGCAGCAGAAATAAGGCTCTCATGCTAACCTGATCTAACAGGGTAGTTTCCCCAGTGCTTGACAAATCACAAATGGGTTTAGAATAAAAACCTTCCTTTATATACATTGATAGTACCAATACACTTATAATTTACTGATATGTTTTATAGAATTGGATACCTACTGCAAGAAATACTTATTTGTGGCAATATTTTAGCACATTTCGTTTTTGTAGATGTGTGTTCATGTCACAGCACAACTGGTAATTCATTCCAGTATAGATGGAGGCAAGTTTTTGGTTTGAGGTGGTTTTTCTTGTTTGTTTGTTGGTTGTTTGTTTTTTTGTGTGTTGTGGGTTTCTTTTCTTATTTCTGTCCCTCCGAACAACATATTCCTCCTAGAAGTTGTTTATAGGGAAAGTGGAAGTCTTTTCTCTTTTTCAAACAACCTGTAATTCAGATTAATGCTTGTGATTTGAATGTTTCATTTAGTTAACATCAAACAATGAAAAGATGCCAAGAGAAGTTACTGATTATAAATTGTAGATTCCCAAAAGTGAAAACATTGCATTATCAAAAAACCCAGTAACATTTATACTTCCTTTCATTTTAACAAATCCCAGGCTTTTCATTTTGAAAATAGTCTTAAAAGACAATGAATGCAAAACTCCCATAAAATATGTATGTCCAAAGGCAACAAGTGCAGAGGAAGAGCAGCCACAGACAGATAGCATCCTTTGGCTCATTCAGTCCGCCCAACATCTGCCCTTACTCCTTTCTGGTTTCCACTAACTTCTTCACTAAGTTTGATTTCTCACATCTCCCTTTCACTGCAGCCTGAATATGTTTTACCTGCACATCCCTTTGTCAGCAGGTGATTCCCACAAGCTGTGGCTCAAGACTGACTGCCAGCTGGCAGCGTTACCTCCTTGTCCCTCAGGACCACAACTATTGATCTATGTACTACTGAAAGGCTGAACAAATGAACCCACCTTATTCAAACACTCTGAAAAAAAACAGATCTGAACACCACTGTTTTCAGGAATCTGTCTGAGGAAAGTGGGGAGGGAGATGATCAAACATGTCAGCTACTTTATTAGCAGTTAATAATTTTTAAATCACCTCCAGCTGCTGGTAACTTCTTAAGAGAACCATATTTTGACCGACAACTTCTATTCCGTGCAACATTATGTCTGCGATCAATAGATTACCTGACAGCAGATACTCCAGGGATGCGCTGGTCAATACACATGTGGAAAGAGTTTTCTTTCCATGTCTGCTGTCTGCATTCACCTGCGTACCTTTTAAGAACTACTCTTTATTCAGAGCAACTAGGCCTGGATATTTGGAGAGCTATTTGTGACACACAGGCACCAATCGCTCACATCCCAGAAAGACCTCACGTGTTCGGTTTATATCACTTGGAGATAAGCAAACAAATCAGAGAAAATGAAGTGCATTCAGATACAATTAGGTTATTTTCTTACTTGTAGAAACATTGAGATGTGTTCGGTGTTTGAAATTATTCATGTTTAGAAAAGAAATGTCCTCCTCTTTTGACAGGGATGGAGGTGTTCCCTATCTATTCACTCTGCATCCTCAATACCAACATTTAGACTAAAAGCTGTTCATGGTCACCTGTCACTTGATACCATTTCCATTACTTCATGGAAAACAAATGATATGTTATGATAAAAAAAAACTAGAAGTACTGTGGGCCAGATCCTTCTCTGTACAATTGCCTTCCTCTCAGACTTTGGTAAGGGATCTCCTATCCTCCCATGTGGCATCTTTCCACCATAGCTTGGCACTGACTTGTCTGAGGAACTAGGGATGTTTGATTAAATTTCTCCATTAAGTAACTGCTGCTTTAAAGAAATTTCTGTTTGAGCTTTCCTCTTGGTTCAGACCACATCTCCTTTGCTCCTACATGCACATAGACCATCTTTGATTACTGTTTTCCAGAAGATATAGTTCTACATCCTCCCAAATGACATAGAAATGGTTTTATAACAAGAGTTTTCTGAGGTTATAAATGGAAACACAGAAGAAGCCATAACAAATAATTCTGGGAATTTAAGTCTGTGCTCTAGCCAAAACATGAATGGCTCAGGCAAACAGATGTGGAAGAGATAATTGTTGCTCATGTGCAATGATCCTCACATTTTCAAAATTAATTAGTTTAGCCACTGTCACTCTCCTAGTCCACCCAAGCCAACATGCATAGCTGTTTAGTTTGCACTGATGGTCTCCGCTGTTGCACTCTTTATTCTACACCACTTTTGGAGCTCCAAAAGGGAAGACAACGCTCATTCTCTAGCTCCTGCCAGAGACTTCCTGCTGGTAATTTGTCAAGTAAAATGAGCAAATTCTTGCTTCCTGGTATCCAGCCTGAGGACACCCTTGCAACCCCAGACTTGGAGATATCCTCCATCAGAGTGGGCATTTCAGAGTGTTTTGCACAGATCATTGCACCTGCTTTGCCGACTCCGTCTGATTTCTCCCTTCTGCCCTCCCTTCCCTGTGCTGCAAGGCAGAGAAAAGCATTTGCCTCTATGATAGCACAGGACCTAACAGAAGCCCCATTCTTGTCTTTCTGGCAAGGAAATCGGGTTAGGTGCTTCAGCAACACATCCTGCATGGGGAGCGGGAGGGGGGAAGGGATGAAAGCAGCCAGCGATTTCTGTCAATATGTGCTATTTGGGTGCCTGTCTCATACTAATTTCAACATAAAGTAAAAACAACTTATCACTAACACAATTTATTACCTATTTGCATTTCAGGATCTTAAAAATACAGCAGACAAATCATAATGCATGATGCCCCTAGTGATTTCTATTCCCTAATTACACTGATAACTTGCTTGATTAGCGCTATGCTTTGTACAACAGGACTAGCTGGAACAGAGAGTGTCTTTATTTACTTCAGAAGGGCTCTGGATATGATTAGCAGGAGTGCATAAATGTACATTAGTGCACATTAATGCAGCAACTAATCTAGGCTGTGGACAGAAACAATACGTATTGTAGTTTTCCACTCAGAATGTTTCTATTTGAAAATTCCTTCCACAACAAGTGCCTCTGAGGTACTTACTTTAATTTTCCTGGTGCGATTTGTAATTACTTTAGATTGATATGTCTGTTTTTCTAAATAAATTGCTTTACTGGCAAAAATATGCCCTTTTTGTGAGCAGATTATATTTACTGCCACACAGCACACTTAACTTCTTTCTCATTGGGAAAGGAGGGTTTGAACTGCTTGCTGTGAGGGTTTTTTTTCTTCTGCTTTTAAACACATCAAGGATGTTTTCTGTCCAGAAATGCAGCTGCCCTGTAAATGATGTGGATGGTTCTGATATGCATCTTCTTACTAAGGATATTTGCATTTTAGGGACTTCCAGTGGGATCCCTGTATTAGTGAGGAGTAGCTTTTGTAGAAAAAAAACTGGCACCCCAGGGAAGAGATGGTTTATATCTCTGTTTTCTATATATATACTTCTTGGGGCCTTTGTTATGACATGCATGCTAATTACTCACCATGACAAATATTTCCTTTATATCATATAGGAAATTTCCTATATATCATATAGGAAATACAACAATTTATATTTCTAATAAAATTGCAAAGTCCTTAAGTACCAGGAAGTGGAGAGGAAGTTCATCCCTATTGTCCAAGATGCTTCCAGGTCCCTCCCACACCACTGCAGATGAAAAACAATCCAAAGGGCACCCACCACTGCTCTGCAAAAGAGGAACACCCCTCAGGGGGACAAGCAACACCCTGCTAACAAATTCATGTTCCTAAACCACAGACAGTGTGATCCTTTCAAGAGGAATAGGGATTATATATCACCCCAGGAGCTTATTTTCAGAACTTGCAGAGATAGACTGATTTCAATAGCATGCTTCACTTCACATTTAAAAGAGCATCCCCCCACTCAAGTCTCTGGAAGAAATGCCCTCTTCCCCAAGTTCCTTTCACCACTATCCATTTTTGATAGAAGAGTCAATGGTTGTTTTAAAATTATCTCATTCTTTAATGCAAGATCCTATAAGCGTTTTAATGTTTGTTCTACTGTCCAGAAAGCTCTCAGCTATGCTATCATGACATTCACTGATTGATAGTAAGCACTGTGATCATTTTCAATAGAGTTCTCTGTACAAAGACACGGGAGCTGAACAATCCTCTGTTCAAAAACCAAAGAAGACAACTTTAAAAAAAGAAATACAAAGCCCAAGAAAATTACAAGATATGCCTAGTTGTTGCTGCCTATGCAAACCTGATTGGCAAGTTTTGTCTTCCTTCCTTACCTCAGAAGCACTTCCTTACCTTCCTTACACTTAAATGCAAGGACACACTTCGCAAAACCACTTGCATTTCCCCTAATTGGGCTTTAGTGAGAGACATTTTACTGTAACTTCTCAGATACATTCTGTTTGTCTCTTGCTAATCAGGCTTAATTGCTGGCAGCCAAATGGACGATGCCCAGATTTCATGAGACTTGGAGTGCTGCAAATTCCAGTTCTGCTAGGTATAGGACCTTGTCAATCCACACTCTTGCTGACACTTAACGGAGTAATTTCGTGAAGGCAAATGCCAATACCAAATCAATAGAAGGATTACAAAGACTGTGCTTCATGTGCAGAGCGTATCACTGTGCTAAAGCAATACAAAGAAAAAATAGCCATGACAGCTGAAAGGAAGGACACAGAAGAATGAAATTGTCTTTAAAACAGTGCAGCTGGTCATAGTGATGCTTTGGAGGCTGCCACACCCTTCAGATGAGCCCACAGCTCAGCATGTGTAGAGCAACTTGGAAAAATAAATACTTGGAACTTTGTTTAATTGTAACCAGACAAAAATGTCTCATCTTCTGGCTTCAGAACTGGATAGTCAGATTAGAGACTATGAAATTCCACAGCTCTTCTGATGGGATGCTACTCTGCAGTATCTATCATTTAGCTTTCAATTTCTTTCCAAGAGTTATGGGTCAACAGCTAGAGTCAAGTACAACCACTTCCTTGTGCTTATGGTAATTACTAACTCCCACTTTATCACAGTGCCTTTTATCTGAAGTATCCCAAAGCGTTTGACAAATTTAGCAACACATCCATGTTGGACCTGATCCAAAGTGCATTAGGGTCAATGAAGTTAATACACAATGTATTATCTGCATGTAAACATTGGATAAATAGCTTGCAATTGCATAATTACAGTTGAGGGCATCCAAACAGCCTTAACTCTGCCCTATAGTGATGGAAACAAAAAAGAACAATGGCATGAATCTTCCAAAAACAAGCTGCTTTTTTTGCAGCTAATCCAAACTAAGACCATACTTAAAAACTTAAATCATAATTAATGTGTACTGTTGGCAAAGGACTGAGTTTACGTTACGTGAGTGTCTTAGCTGAACATTCCCATTCTTGAGATTTTTACAGTTTAACTGTCAGTCTGAATTTCCTAGATTGAATGCAGTTTATCTGATAAACTTTGAAAGAAATTATTAGGGTAGAAGAAATGACAAACAGTAGTTCTATTTTAACAACACATTTATCTGTAACTAGTGATCAAAATCGGCTTATACACATCAGTATGCCATCTTGACACTTACCAGAGCACTGAAAAATGCATACTGCCCCAGGAAGTCCTTAAATTTGCAATGTACCAGGGAAATGATCATCCTCTGCTTCACACATATTTTAATGGTCTTTCCTTAAGTATCCTCAAGTGTTAGATTTAAGATAGAGTGTTAGAAATAAGTTGGCTGGACATTTCACCTGACCTAGTGAAACAACAGTGCTTTTAATCACACTTTTTAGAATATAGGCTTTGGGCTTTATACCAAGAATTTTAAAGCGTTCAAACTAACAAATCTATAGACCCATTTCAGCCATCGTCTATGACTTCATATATCCTAATAAAGACCTACACTGAAGAACTAGCATTAAAATACCTCATTTCAACTCTACAGTGGGGCTGATATTTTACATGTGGATATCAGTATTTTAAAGCTGCAATAAAAAGCAACTGTAGTTTTGTCATCAAGACAGCTTGAAGTCCATCATTATGAGCACTTATATATTGTTTTAAATCTGGCTTCCCTTCTCTCAGTGACATTGTTGGACTTTTGCTGAGTAAATGACCTGCCAAGTATTTTCCTATGTGGGCTTCTGTTTGCTACAGCAGTGAAAGGAAGAGGAGATTGAGAAGAACTAAAGAAATTGCTGAGGGACAAATGAAGTTTAATAAACTAAACAAAGCACACCCTGAAGTATGCTATGGGAGACAAAGGGACAGCACTTTAGAACAGCCAGGTTGTTACCCGCACTCAGTATCTGCTCCTAAAGTGCTTCCACTAGAACAACACAATTCCCATCTTTCTTCCCAGTAATTCGCACAGAGAGTGTGCCCAAATTCACAGGGGAGGGATTACAGCAAAATTGCAGCACTTGTGAGGTATGCTGGGTCGGCAGCCTCGGGCGCCCAGGCAGTAGACTATTCAGCACAGACACACAGAACAGGTATAAAACAATACAAGCAGATGTCATTTCCTCTACTGGATAGAGCTCAGCTCTGGAAAAGCTTTCCTCCTGCCTTGGATCAGGGTCCCCAGGGACAGCACAGCTTTTCTACCAACTGAAGCACAAACCAATGCTCTCTAGCCCCGTGCGCTTTTTGCAATAACTAGACTTGGAGCATCTACTCATTGTGCTGTGACAACTATGTTCAGCGGCAGCAACTGCCAGCCATTCAGATGTTTGTTCTGAAGATATAGAACATTACATTGTTACAGAACAATATATTATACCATTTGTCTGAAAAACATCACAGTTCTTCAGTTTTGAATAGAAACTGTTTATACAACAAAACTCCTTTCTGTGTCAAAGCAGAAAGCTTAGGTGAAACCCTTCCAGTTCAGGTTTGCAACATGATCCTGCACTGCTTTAATAACTATGTTGTCCCATCACTTCTTAACAGTTATAAACCAATAAGCTAGGCCAGCTTAATAAAGAGTATGAAAAAATTCCCTTAACTTCCAACACTACAGGTATTCATAAAAACTGTGTGAAGGTGAAAGGGAGAGAAGAAATGTTTTCACCATGAAGACAGTTAAGAAGAAGAATGGGGACCCAGACAGGCGGTGCAGTCTCCACACTTGAAATTTTCAAGGTCTGACTGGTCAGTGCCGTGAGCAGCCTTGCCTCACAACTAACACTGCTCGGGGGAGGTTGGAGTAGAGGTCCCTTTGAACTGGAATTATCCCACAATCCTGTGAAAGTAATTGTCTGACATAAACACAAGACCAAATAACTTCAAAGTTAGTATTGGATTATCCAAGTATTTGATAATAAGTACATTTGAGTTGGAAAAAATCCCCCTCTGCTTTTCAAGCACAGAAGGCTGAAGACCTAACTGATAAGGGCAACAATGATGATACAAGCTAGCACTTTACCACAGTAGTGCTGCAATTTAGATGTTCACAAAATAATTAATAACCTTTATAATGCACATATTAACAAACTACATAAGAGTCTAAATATTTCCTTTCTACAGTTGCATAGCTACTACCAGACATAGTTGGCATCAGCAAACCAGATGTTACTCGAGTCCTGAAGGGGTCAGGTTTGATGCAATTCAACAACAAAGCACACATAGCTAGAAAAACTTGTGAAAGCGCAGAGGGCACAAAGATTATTTTGGCAGTAAGATGAAAAAGTGAGTAGGTAAACTGGGGACAGTTCAGTGACCTGGTAAACTGGCAACAATCCAAGACTGTTTTTAATATGGCCATATGGAAAAAACCACTGGCTGTAACTATAAAATGAGAAAATCTTGGAAAGACAGAGTATTTAAGGATCAGAGTTAAGTTGTTCAAGAGGAGCTCTTAGCTAACATTAAGTTAGCAAAGCTAATGTCATCCTGAGTTGCACACCAAGGGAAAAATTTCTAAATATTGCATCCCAGTTCAGGAACCCATATTTTTAGGAATACGGAAATAACAGCAAGTCATAAAAGACAGTCGCAAAAAAAAGATATGACTAATATTTTAATTACATTGCACAGTCTATTTAATTAATCCAATGTAAATTTTAGAGGTAAAATTATAGTGTTTTTATGTTTGCTCTTCCTAAAAGCTACAAATAAAGAGCTCTTAAAGCACATCACAGAGTAAGGGCCTTCAAGTCACGTAGCCAAAGAAATAACAGGAGCCAGTGGATTGGCTAAACAGCAGCTTCAGTTCCTGGGAACCACATTACAACAAAAACCTCCAAGTCCCTACAACACTCCAAAACTGGGGGGGGGGAGACAATGGCCATCTGACTGTCATTTTACATTGATGTTCATTCACAAATAATTTTTAAGAGACAATTGCTGCCATTCTGAATGCAGATACCAAAGCTGTGTGTGTTTAGGACTCACTACCATGCATGGTGCACCCACTAATGCATGAACCAGCAACTCCTATATTTAAAGTGATACAGATATTATTAGTCTTCAACTGGCTGTCAAGCTCTTCTCTACCTTCCTCCTGCTAGCCTCTACTGCAATCTATTTGGTATCCTAAAGATCTAAAATGATCAGAAGCTATAACTTCAGTTTAACATTGTTGCCCCTACTTCAGTGGGGCTGCGGACAGCACATAGGATATGTTACCAGCAAGCATCTAATTGCCTTTGCCAAAGGCAGGAAAATTTGGATCTCCTTGAACACTCGGCATTGTGAGAGCATAGAAACCTGAAAGAGAATAATTAAGATGAACACTGGCCTGGTAGAACTTTGTAAAGTGGTGCTAGTCATGAAGGGAAAAAAAGAACCTTAGAAGAAAAAAGTACTTAGAAGCATTAAATCTGCTCATTTGGCTTAAATCTGATCCTGAGTCTAGTAAGAAATACAAACACTTGATCTCTTTTCCCTCCTCTGTCCTTTCCTTTCCCAGTGAACTAAGTCTTATGATACCCTGTGTCACCCTTCCTGTTGTGCCACTTTTATGCAGACCTGTTTTTTCTACTCTGGTTATGTCATTACCCTCATCTTAGACCATACTATCACGCCTACCAAAGAAAAATTCTCTTTACCAAGGGACTTGTCCTTTGTGTAAGCATTTTGAGCAGATGACTTTACACCCACATGGCTTGTCCTTTGTCTAAGCATTTTGAGTAGATGACTTTACATCTACTTCCTCGCTTCATTATAGCTTAACACAGCTAAGGAGCGTGCTTCTTATTTTCAATTAATTAGAGCAACCAGGTGTAAAACAGTTTTAGAAAGTGACTGATCTGCAGACTACTTCCTCCATAACAGAAGCAACTTGGTAGGGCTTTTTTGTTTTGTTGGGGTTTTTTTTTTTGTTTTGGGGTTTTTGCTGTTGCTTTAAGATGGAGCTGTTCTTTGTCAGTATTATCATTATACACTTTTCAAAACAAAACCTTTATTTTCTGTTTAAAGTAACAAAAATACTAGTAATATATATTAAGTTATACATCGTGGAGATCACTTACTACACCACACTTTCTCTTCCAGTTTAGCCAAGGTTACAGTTGAAAAGATCTATTCATCCACTAAACCAATCCTATTTAAAATTTTCAAAATACAACTTTCAGGGTATGCTAACAATCAAAACCCTATGGTACATCCTTCCCTTTTCAGTGGCACTATAGACAAGAAAATGAAACATAAACCTAACATCGTTGCTAAATGGCTGACAAAAATCTCACAGAACCTGGAGGGGGCAGAGAGAAGCAGCATGGTATTTTAGTATTGCAGGAGAGGGAGAGCACATCCTTGCTAACAGCTGGGTCAAAACAACCCATCCACAAGGACACTGCTTGATTGCCAGAAGCTGAATGGGTTATCCTGTACTCTATACTTCTCTCACTTATATAGCAACTGAAAGCTCCACATTTACATCATGACCCAAATAGAACACTGCAGGAAAAAGCCCATCCCAGCCACCATTTGACAGCTACTAATAAGGAGTAAAATTTTACTGGTATTTGAGACAGGTGGTACCAGTCCACCTTTGTGGGCAGTGGTGTGACCTGGCCTTGCCTGTCCTGGCACGCCGAGGGAGGAAAGCTCATCTTGCCACATCGCAGGTTTTTTCAGCAGGTGGTTCTGTTCACATTAAAGGCTTGCAAATGGTGCTGCTAATTGAATTACAAATTAACTCATTATCAGATACAGAAAGTAATTTCTTTAAATTAAGTGGAGATTAATTAGAATAGCTGGGCAGAATAACTGAAGCAAAAGGGTCCCACCTCCCCACCCCCTCCCCAACATCTAAACCTGTCAAATTATTCTAATCTGACAGAAATTGATTTGGGATTATCAGGTGCATCTTTCAAACTAGCACAAAAGTTCAATACCTCAGTGATTTTCCTAATATTAAAACTTCAGTATTTGATATCTAGAACACTTGAGAATATATTTAAAAATAGGGAGTTACTTAGCTATTTTGTTTGAAAGAATTGATTCAATCATGCATTTAAGTGCTTATGAAGGGCACACTTGTTTGTTATTTTAGCAGATTAAAAATCCCAATAGAAAACAGCCCCTATTATCCTTTGAAACTATTATTTATGAAATTGTTATGCGTATCAGAGTAATATTCCCTGATAGTTAATAATTATGCTGAGGTTTCCTCAGGCTATACAAATATATTAATGGTCACCAGTGACACTGGAGCAATCAAGGTTACCCTTCATGTCATGACACTGTGTCTATCTGTAGAACAAGACAATAAAAAAATGCTAAAAAAAACCAAAAAAGAAGATTCAAATACAGCCATTTTTAAAATCTGTTCCTAAAGGAGGAGAAAATGGTCAAGCATTATAAATCATTATTAGCAACCGTAACATCAAGGACAAGACAATTTAGAAATAATCCATCAACTGATCAAGAATTTTCTTTCTCATCCAATGCCTTACAAACAGCATTTTTGCTACTGAAAAATAATGCATTAAAGTTCTTTCATGTGAGTAACAATAAAGTACATCATGATAAACTATATTTTAACTGGAAACATGAGAAGGAAATGAATTTCAACAACAACCTTCTGTGATAAGGAGAGATATAGGTATCTGACACCAGCTTGGTCTTGTAAGCAACTCTAATATTTCCCAAAGAAAACCCAGGATTCAGATGTCATCTTTTTAATCTCAGAAAGGGGCTAGGTAGGGTGGGCCTGAGTAATGTGATAAGCATGTAAAATACTAATTAACACCTCAAAATACCACCTCTCCAGCAATGATCAATAGCCCAAAGGACTTGGAGGGACAAGAGCCCAGCAGGAAGGGTTCCATTTTCTGTTCAGTGACTGATATATAGCTGACAACACAATCTATAACAGAAACCATCAAACAATTATCAAAAAAATTCCATTCAGAGACAACATGGACAGATACATTTGTATGTGGATGCCCGAGATGGACAGGTGACAAATGCAGATTTTGACTACCAAAGTAGGTCATGACAGGAGAAAAAGTAGTGGAAAAAGAAATTAAACTGCCTACTTGAAAAAATTCAGTTCATTTTCCAAAGTTTTTTATTTTCCTTCAGTGATCATATGTAGATATAACATTCATGTCTTAGTATGGTTTAAAAAAAACCACCTATGCCACGAGCTGAATGAAAGCCAGGGAAAGGCTACATACAGCACTCCCTCTTCTTTAAAAGTCAAAATGGAGAACAGTTAAAACAAACCGGTGCTGAAAGATTGTCATTGTACACTAAGAAGGAACACAGGTCAATTTTTTGGGGGGGGGGGGGACACCCAACAAACAAAACCCACAAAAAACAACCAGGCCACCATAACTACCTTTGAAGAAATACTGAGAGGGCTTATCCAAAAGTGAAACAATGAGGTCAAACACACTCTGTCAGAAGTACCAAACACAGAAGTAAACACCACCACCAAAAAACCCCCAACCACAAAAGCCATAGTTCTAGAAACAGGCAGCTTGAATCATTTTCTGCAAGCTACACCAACCTAGCCTAGCTCTGCTGAGCAAAGAAAGGAAGCTTTAGACATTGCTGTTGGTTTGTTTTAGTAGTGACCAACATCACAGTTCTATTGAACTACAAGGTTTGGTCTCCTAAGCTCAGGATCTCAACAGACATGAAGTTTTAGACATTGTGCTCCCTGTGAGGACTTTCGCACACCCTCCCATTTATAAACCCAGAACGCCCTGTGGGAAGAGCTGAGCACCCAAGAAGGCTACTTTGAGAAACTGTAGGAGAAGGAAAACAGGTTCTGGTATCCTCCAGTGTCCATGACAGGTTATACAACCTTCCTGGAGTAACTTTAACTCAAAAGACAGAAAGAAGCTGAAAACCATTTAAACCACATCTTACATTAAACAATCATCACAAAGGGGCAAATTTGACTGAAGAACTGTTATAATAAATGAAGAGCAGCTTGTTTCTTTCCTTTTTCTCTTAATGCAAATTAAAATGGTATGAAAACCTGACAACTGCCACGTCTGTGTGGCAAGTCCTCTACAGCCTCCTTATCATCGTGGTACTGGAGACATTTGAGGAAGAGATTTGCCACTACTCTGACAAACACTCTTGTTCTCATCCACATCTAAAATGTATGCATGCTACAATGAAGAAGTAAGGAGAAAGTAGATAAACCAGAGTCAAACAGCTGGAGCCCTCACTTATCTAAAGGAAAGAACGAAGAAGGGAGTTGGAAGAGAGTTAAAAATGCTAACTGTAAAGCAATTAAAATTCTCTATAAAACTATCAGTGGTACCATATTAGAAAGCAGGCCATTTCCACAGTCACTGAAAGAGGTACCATAAATTAACCAAATGATACACTAAAAAGCTTAAATTTAAAATCTGCTAATCCCTTTAGACTCAGCCTCTAACAACTTTGCAAGAAGCGCAGCTTCTTTTGACAGAAACAGTAAATCACCCCCTCAAGCAGCATATCTTCCTGCAGATAGGTATGTAGGAAACTAAATCCATCCCAGTCGGTTCAGAACAGTGTTTTAGAGCAGCTTATGATATTTTAGAAGAACTTTTTCCTCATTTAAAAATTCCACCAGTTTTAAAGTTAAATCCAGAGATAAATTGGGCACTTAGAGATATTAGAGGCTTTTGCAATAGATGTTCTGGACACAGTACTACCTTTCATGTTATTCCAGAAGCCAGTTAAGCTCATTGTTTAAAGTCCAAAAGCTTTTGCAAATTGATGTCTAGGGCTAAGCTTAAATCTTTAAACACTTTTCAGAAGGATTCATTCTGAGAGCCAAACAGTCTTAGCAGTCAGCCTTTTCAACAGGACCTATTTGCAAAGATGGATCTAAAATAAATTACTTTATCTGGCCGTACCAATGAAAGCCATTTTCAGAAAAAAAATTCTTAATACATCAGTCTGTTGTATTCACAGAAAGTTGCAGTTTCTAATTTGTCCTTCATACAGCTGCAAGTGAACTGAAGATCTTA
>NW_010133233.1:0-20952 GCF_000699245.1 Pterocles gutturalis | reverse complement strand
TGAGGGGTAAAGAAGGGAAATGTAGATGTAAAATACTGAACTCATTTATTTGGACAGTAGATGAGGCAACAGTGATACATTTATTGATTTGCTGCTCTACTAATTAACATACCACTTTCAGCCTCAGAGTCTTCATCAAAAGATTGAGCTGTTTAAGACAGTCTTTGGAAAGTCATTTCTCAGAGATGCCACCTTAAAACAGAGCAAAAGCACTATAATTTCTGGTTTTAATTGGTAAAAGAATGATCCAATCCTGTGAAAACTTTGATCCACATGCTCCGACATGCAGCGTTGTCCATAACAACATAAAAAGCAAACCAAAACAACATGTTGCATCCTTGCTTCAAAGCAGCAAATACATTAGAGTAGGATACCAGCGTTGAAAGAAATCCCCATTATAAACATGGAGACATGAAACATCTCACCTCCCCTTCCTTGATGCACCCCTGCACAACTAGCAACTTCAACAATTCCTTAGCAAGTATAAGAGAGGAAATAAAAAATGGGCTCCCAGAAATTAAAAACACATTCCCACTAAATTCCATCATGCACCACTGTAATAGTGTTTAATAAAGCTGCAAGCTCAGGTAGAGAGAACATGCAACAATGTTATAAGAAGGAAATGAAGCAAAAAAGCACGTGGTAGGAGAAAAAAAGAACCACAGAGCTGAAACAAAATAGCTGTTGCCAAACATTAGGATTCTACAGTAATTTCAAATACAGCAACTGCATGGGAACCCGTTATCAAAATGATCAGTACTTTTGTCTTCCATTTAAGTATAGGTACACTGAAATCAGAAAAAGTCTTGCAAGTTCAATCTATAAAGAATTAATCTCCTTATCCCTTCTCCTGATGGATTCAGTAATATTTTCAAAGAAGTGATGGAGTAGAGGGACATGCAACTACTTTTATAACGATCAAGATTTCTCAAAAGACAAACAGTGAATGAAACCAGTGGAATTTTTTCTGTCCATTTTCCACAAGATTTTACTTTGTAGACAGCAGATGTCAAAGTGGCACCAGAAATCTCCCTGTACTTGAACATTACAGAGGCTGGTCCTACCTCTGAATAACTGGTTTAGGAAGAGATGTCTGCTGGTACAAGCAGCAGCTCTGGAGCAAAGTGCCTGAAGATGTCAGTGGCTGCAGAGGAGAGGTGTCCCAGTGCTAGCTCAGAAACAGCAGCTCTGTTCATCTACCAAAACTTCAGTAAACATGAGTTCAAGTTTGTATCCTCAGATAGACTTACACTGACCCATCTCCACTTTGGATTAACTTTAATCCAAAAAGTAGGCAATGGTGTCCAAAAAGCCACTCACTAAAACCTTTGCAGATGCTTAGATGACCAATTGTCCTTCAGGGAGCAAATCTCCCTCAGGTGCCTCAGACAGGCATCTCACACTTAAACCCAGAATTTTTAGGTAAGGGATTTCTTTCCCCTGCACCACTGCAGGAACTTCCGTGTTCATCATGCCTACCTACACAATGCTCACCAAACAGAAGCTGTGTACAGAACAGCTCTGTTCTGTGAAGCAGCTCTACACTCTCCAGAGCAGAGAACTTTTTGTTTGAGAATTAGGGACCAACTCCATGCTACAGCCTCCCAGAAGCAGGAAAATATTTTGTCCTAAACTTTACCTATAGAAGCTGCTACGAACACAACCATCTGTCTCATTCAAAAGGATTTATTTTCCTGGCTAGAAGCACAGTTGCTTTTCAGGATATGACTACGTGAAGATGTCAACTACTTGTTTGTCTGTCTAGCAGACCTGTTCCTCCAGTGTAAATATACTCATGACCATGATAAAAAGAAAAATTATTTTCCCCCTTTGTAAGTCCTGTTAGTTTTACAGAGCCAACACAACAACCAGCAAGCCAAATTTGAGTTCCCTCTTATAACAAGGGGAACTGGTTGCTAAGCTGTATTTTGTCACACCTGCACAGCACCACTGAAAAGGCAGGTGTAAACAGAAGCTGTAATTTGCCCTGCTGTTGCTGATGCATGGGAAGGCAAAAAAACCAGCTTGAGCCAGAGCCCCAGTTGAACACACAAAGCTGCCAGGCAGAAAAACATCTTTTTACTATAAAACTGAGTGTATTTGATCTGAAAAATCACTAAGGCACAACAAATATGGAACCCCACAAAGAATTTTTTTACAGTCAATTTTCAGAGGAGAGCTGCAATTTCTGTAATGAACATGTATTAAATCCTCAATAAAAAAGTTAATTAAGAAAAATGAGATTTTTCTTTACTCAAAATAAGTATTTTGCTGCTGAAAAATACAGTATGTACAGTAAATATGGTTTGTCAGGAAAGGTTTGTTGCAAGGCTCTATTGGTGCAGATAACAGAGTTGTGCTCCAGTACAACTCAAAACAAAATCAGACACTCTATGCAGGGAAATAAACTATGAAAAGAAAAAAAAGCAGCACATGAAACACCATAAGATCATAAAAAAGCAGAACACAGATGTGCAGAAATAGCACAAAACCCACAGGAAAAAGAAAGGTTAAATATTTTCTCTTAAAAAGTGTAACTGAAGTGTATTCTTTCCCCCATCTCACATTACAGCAAGTTTCAGTAGATGCAGAATGCCACAGAGTTTCTTCCATCAGTGATTTGGAAAAAAAAAGTCTGTAAAGAACAGAAGGTTTCCTTTTTTTGGTCACACAGATTAGGAGGGAAATTTTGAAACCACATTCAAACATTCCTGTATCAATAGTTTCCAAATTTTCTCTTTAATTCATCCAAGAAAGAAATAATGGCAGTGCCCTGAAACAGGAGGCAATAAATAAGGATATCAGAGAAATAACAAAGAAAAATACTGAATAAGGTTCAGGAAAAACATGTGTGTATGGTGTGACATAGATGCAACCTATATAGAAGGCAAGCTACAGATTAAAAGTCTGCTAGTTACCAGTAGAGAAACATAAAAGGAGGAAGAAATCAAAGAAAAAGGTCTACTTGTATCATTAAGCAAGAAAAAATACAAAGTAAACCTCTAAAAATGAAAAAAAACCCTAACCTCTACAGTGGCTCATAGTTATAAAAAAAGAAAGTGTAAGTTTTACCAAAGCAGACAGGAAAAAAGCTAGTGGGGTACCGCAGGTCCAATGCCTCAGGAAATGTTAGGTTCACATCCTAAGAAGGAGACCTCAATACTTTCCCTGTGAGCAGCCTGTGCTTCCTCACTTAACCCCAGTGGAGCATGAAAACGAATTGTGTGGTTGGTATTCAGCTCTGTTTTTCCCATGCCAAGCCAAGAAGGGGAAAGCGGGCCATGGCCCATCACTGGGGTTCCCGGTCACCATCAGGAGCAGTTAACTTCCTAAGGGCTGACTGAGAAACCTCTCACCCCTGAGCAATCAGTGCTTGTGCTCTGCAGCACAAGTAACAGGATTCTTGAAAATATGGTGGCTTCAATATTTATGACAGCATCTTTATCAATACTTCATTCCCAGGCTGTAAGTAAAACTGACCAAAATCTGTAGCCTACTCTCAGCAGCTGAAGATTAACCTCCCCCTGGTTATGGTAATTGTGGGGTGGGTTCATCAGGATGGAGTGCAGGGCATAAGTCTGTTGGGAACAAAATTCCATTCCCAAAACTAAATTTAGTTTTTCTCTGATCACAGACCACCAGAGGAAACAAGATGAGCCAACAGCTTGCAAGCATCATAAACTAAGAGTATGAAAGACATTTATTTTTATAGCACACAGAAAATGTGACACCTTTCACGCACAAACCCCATTGACTAACACCCAAGACAGCCACCATACGGATGACTAAACATCACCCAGATACCTGGGACCACATGCTACACTTCAAAGGTCACATCACAGAGGGCCTTCAAGAGCAGATCCAAGCACACCACTCCAACAGGGCTCTGAGTAATACTCTTTCTTTCAGAACTCATTCTTTACACCAGAAGCACCATCTTCACAAAAAACCTACCATACACGCAGCACACAGAGAGACAATCGCTCCTCTTCCCTTTATCTAAATGTGTAATACCACAAACAAATAAGGGTGAGCAAGAAAAGCAGGACCTCAGCTAAACCCAGAAGCAGAATCATGCACTCCCCATTAAACCAGAAATATTGTGACTTGTTTTGGCCATGTCACTTCATAAAGCACAAAGCTTCTTACTTGCTTGCAGGTGGAGAAAAAAGAACTTCTTGTTTCCTCTTTTTGAGTATCTTTTTCTTGCACAAAGGAGAAACCAAGCCTGCCAGCCACTCCCTGAGAGCCCCTGCTATTAGAGCCCAACTAGCTCACCTGTGCCTAATTTATAGCCTCGATTGTAGCACACAGACAATGGGAAGGGTGGGGACAGCATGGGTAACTCAGCTCTGAAAGGAAAGTTTGTAAGCAAAAACTTCAGTGCCTGTGTCAGGGTAGAAGGGGAAAACAATTCTTTCTCCATTTATCTGTTTTCTTTTCCTTCCCTTCATTCTTGTTCTTTTCCTTATGGTTCCACCCTTCCAACTTCCTTCATTTCTTAGCCTGCCTTTCTTTTTACATCACACGTTTATATAGCTTCAATTTCCTGAAAGGGAATAAGCTTAAAACCTAAAGGTATATTTTAGACCTAAGTGAAAAACACACAGTTTATTCTGACAAATTAAAACCCATATCCAAGAGCTATTGGTGTGTTATCAGGGAGCATTTCTGCAACTGTCTTTCAGAAAACATTCACTGAGTATTTGCTTATGAGCTGAAGGGAGAATCTTTGTGTCAGTGGCCTCCTGTGTCATGAATCACAGCAGTTCCTGCTGCACCAGAGCTGTAGTCTGATTCAGCCCGTGTTGCCAGCCTTGCTCAGCAACAGGCGTGATTAGCTGCTTTGGGGAACAAGCCTGGGAATAACCACTTATGAAACTGCCTTTCCCTATTTAGAGGCTGCAATCCTTACCTGTTAGGAAAGCATGTTCCATGGTGTTGGTTTCTCACCAATGTATTTTAGGCTGTATGTGGGAGCCTTTGAATGCCAAGGGCTTCTTCAGATATGTGTTTATTTGAGTCCTTACATATGTTTAGGTCCTAACAGAAATGTCCCTGCAAACAATATATTTTTTATGCAAATATTAACAGAAAGTCATAAGTAATGTACATTCAAGTTTAGCTCCTCTGCAGAGAGGCAGCCCACAGCTGATGCATCACGGAAGTCTTCTTTTGAATGCTGAAGTAACAGAAAAATCAGGCTGATTTTCAAACAGATGAGCTCAGTTCACAGACTAGGCGCAATTTAGGTCTTTCACTAGAATCCTCCCCTCTCACACATGCCTGATATCAATGGTGGGTGTAATTAATTTCCATGTCCTCTCACACATCTCTCTTATGACCAAGATGGTGATTATACTGGGCAGTGTCTTGTCTAGCCTATTAAAATGTGTATTACATGACAAAAAGACCTTTAGCAACCAGAACTGTTAATCCAGCACACTTCAGCTCCTGCCGACACCAGTGGGAGTCTCCCAGATGTAGGGAGCTGAATATCTGCACAGGGATCTGAGGCATGGATATGAGGACAATATTGCCTTTAGTCACTGCTAGCACGCAAGCAGGTAGAGAAACATTTTCTTCAGTCTGTTCGTTGGTATCCTGAAGATGAAGCATCTTTACTCTCTCTTCAAGAACCTCACCATGTACTGCACTGGAGAAAAAAAAGTCAGGAATAATTAAAGAAGACATCTGCTGTCCAAACTTCTGACAGAAGCATCTTTGATAAATTATTCATCTTAAAAATCTTGAGAGGTATGAACGAGACGGTAAATGAGGTGCTCCTCCTCAGCACGCAGGCCTTCCTGGGTAACCTCCTATGGCACAAGCAGCTTATAACATCCTGGAGAGGGCACAAAGAGAAAATAGTTTTAACAAATTTGTCAATGAAGCTGTTAAGTACAGGTGTATGCTATAATCAGGTACTTGCACAGCAGACACTATTATGCAATTCATGAAGGATCAGATAGCCTCCCACAATGAATTCAGGGAGGAAAAGGGAAAATATCAGACTCAACTCACCAACCACAACCGAAAGGCAATGTAACATATTAATGAGAGTTTGCACAGTGTGTGTCCTTCATGCAGGATTGCGGTGACAAATATCCATGCAGTTACAAACTACACGACATTACACTGTCTAGACCTCAGGGAGCATCCTGCCAATTTTCTGTCCATCGTTTATTTTTAGATCTGGTGGTGTACACACTTTGAGTGCTCTTAGCAGAAGGTCACATCCAGTGAAGTTTCAGCACCAAACCATTTTCCATCTTTGATTTTGAATAGTTTGATTTTAAATATTTTGTTAATACTTCTTTTCAGTGGATGTGTCCCTAAAAGTCAGAAGGAGGTCAGAGAGCCGAGCCTTCCAGCAATGCAATTCTTTTGCTTTCTCCAGCATTTACTCTTATACACATCAACTGAAACATTTGCAGTAAAAAATTGCTCTTTTTAACCTTGCATTGTTCTTGCTAGACCTCTCCTGGTCCCTATGCTAGGGATGCCTATGACAAACAAATGTATAGAGAAACACTTTATCCCTCCTCACATTTAACAAATAACAATGAACCTTCTTCATAACGGAAAATCATACAACTATGATTTTAACAGAACCAATCTTTGTAAATCAGGGCTCTTAACTGAAGGGCAGTTCTGGATAAGAAGCTACTGATCAAATATGTGCACATAAAATACATATTTTATATATATGCATATTTACTGTTTTGGACTAGATTAGCCTATACGAAAATTCTTTATAAGAGAGGATTGAAAAGGTACATGTCTTTGCTGAGGGTACTTGAGCTGATCTCAAGTAAAAAAAAAATATTTCAGAGAGCTATTGTTATTGATAGACAATCCATTAATGTGGAATTGAAAAGCGTTCTGTGCTGTGGAGGGCCTCCCACATGGTTTGAATTTGACAAATTCAAAACAGTAGTAAGACGGTTCATCAGGAAAGGTGAGATACATATGCAGAAAGACATCCAAGTACAGCTCGTAGTGGCAAGCTACTCCTTGCTCATACTTTGAGACCCTGAAAAATTGTTTTCAGAGTTTTGTTTTTTCCATTTGTGTGTTATATGGGTCAATTACATTAAACTTTGGACATTTTCCCATCTACTTGCCAACCACCATTTACTTAACATAAATATTGATTCTTTTGTCTCCGTTAATCAGAGATCATCTGACAGACTCTTACAATGTCTAGCTGACTCTGCCAAAGGACAGCTCCACACAGATCCTGTTAGATTTTCATTACTTTAGTGAGGGGCAAATATTTTTATAACTCATTTTAGTTTCCTTCCACTTCTGAGAGAAGAAAAGTCATGAGTTGAACCATGCTTACCTGAATTCATCCTACAGAAGCAGGAGCAAGCACGCCTAAGACTACTCATAACCAGATTTAATGAGGACCCATTTTGGATGACCAAACTGACTTAAAAGAAGGGAGAAAGGAAAAACAAAACCCTACTCAATTCTACATGGAAGATATTATGTACATGCGTATGTGTCAAAGTAAAATCTCTAAGGACTTTTTTTGACTTGGAAATAGGTGGTGCTTAACAGAGACTTTACAGTTTATTAAAAAAACTAGGTAGAGACATTCAAAGACATTTTCTTCTCTCATGTTTATACTCTTCTGGTATTTAGGCTGAGAAAACAAGCACAATGTTTGTGCTGCACAAGTTTTTAATACTTAACACATTGCTAAGGGGGCACAAAGTTTTATAAGTTAGTTTGTAAGAGCGTGCGGCACAGCCACAGTCTGCCTTCAGTAACGTCCAATGAACCCCGTTTAAATGAGTGTTGAGCCTGGAAACTCCTGAGGTGCCCCTGGACAGTAACCACTCCTCTGCTGCTTTAATCTTCTTTTGATTGCATGTAGTGCACCTTATCCTTAAAAGTCTAAACACAATTGTGCATTTTGATAGAAAACCACAATCCAATTTCAATTTGCTTTTATTTATTGGCTGACCTGGCCTATCACTAAGGTTGCATTAGACAAAGATGAGAGCTTACTGTGCCCCCTGCTAAATAGCTAGGTGATTACACATCGTCAATGACAAAAATTAACATTAGAGGAAAAGTTCAAGGCTATTAACAAAGAGGCCAAAAATAATAAGCCTTTTATCGAATACCTTTTAATATTTCAAAGTTGTTGTTGTTTTTGTTTGTTTGTTTTTGGTTTTTTTTTAATGAGAGCAGCTAACAAAACTTACCAGGGCAACATAAAACTCTTACTGGGTACCATTTAAATCTTGGCATTTGGCTGACACTTGTCCTTTGAAGAATGAATGGCTAAATTTGGTTACATAAAATACAAGTGTACTCAGATTTTTGTTTACACGTCAATCCACAGAATACCTGAGAAAAGAATTTTAAAAAACTTTTAAAGAATGACGTCACAGCTACTCTTCCACGAAAATAACTTCTGCAATTTGTGTTCTCCGAATATGACATTGTATCTGCGATTCAGGCAGGAAGATGTCTAATTTATATAGACATTCACATCCAGAAATAACAATTTTGAAAAGAAGCAGGAAATGCATTTTCTCAAAGTAAATTAAATGAGAAAAGTCCACTTCTCTTACAACCATGATGAGACTGCTTTTATGCCGTTTTACATAGTTTTCATGTTTAGCGAAAGAGGATATTCTAAATTAAAATACAATTATTTTACCAAGCATTATTTTACCCTTCTGCCCTTACAAGAATGTCCCATAAGCTGAAGAGCTGAATGTTGTGGACATTATTGAGCAAATAATTGCTTCCTCCACAGAATGTCATACTATGTCTCTCCTATACAATGCAATACAATTTATTTTATAATGCACTTTCACAGAAATACCTTGCTATTCGCAGAAGTTATGTAATACCGAAGCATTCTATTGTGGAGTGCTTCAATGAAAGAGAAGCAGTACAAATGCAGACAGATGAAGGAATGAGCTAAAAAAATTTGTATGTTAGCATTAAGGGCACTGGTCTCAGCTGGGAGTTGGCAATGAACAGAAACTTGCCTACTGCAGACAGCACAAGAAATCTAAACTTTCCTAATGCATCCTTAAAGCAGATGTGAGGCAGAGAAGTGTGGAGCCTGGTGGGTTGTCGGGGGGAAGTATGGCAAACAGCAGAGAGGAGAGAACCACAGGATGAGTTTTAAGCAGAAGAGGAGGCAACACTGGACCGACTGTAATTAGGAGACTAAAAATGATACAGGGAGAAAGCAGAACGCTGGGTAAGACGTGAAAAATCTTGATGACAAGGTGATTGTTTTACATCTAGAAGAATTCAGAATGCAAATAGCCTTTGAGCAACCTGATTTAGTGGAAGGTGCCCCTGCCCATGGCAGGGGGGTTGGAACAAGACAATCTTTAAGGTCCCTTCCAACTCAAACCAGTCTATGATTCTATGAAATAAATGGGTGCATCTTACAGGACCATGGTTATTTGACTTGGTGTGCAGTACTGTTGTTAAAGTCAGTAAGTTCACAATGCCCTGCGAGAAAATGAAAGCTTGTAGGAGCCTCCTTTGCTGGCTGGTGAATGCTCACTGAATCCATGGACACTGAGCATAGAAAGTTACAAATATTAATTCCTGTAATTTGCAAAGATGCTTCTGGTTCGTGGACAAAACTGGTTTGGGATTCATGGTGAATGTCTTTATTTTTTTTCCCCTCTTGACTTTTTTATTTTTATGAACTGAAACAAAACATTTAGTGAAAAACTGAAGCACTAACCTCTGTCCAGTTGCAGAGGCAGAGGCAGTGTTGAGGCTCAAGAATTAATTTCAGGAACTAAGTCATGCGATGCTGTATCAACAACTAGGAGGAGCAGGATGTGTAGTTTTACAGCTGATCTTGAACCATGGGACACCCGCTGATTCTCCAAAACTGTTCTAAAGACAAATGAACTGTGATAGTACATGATGCCATGATTGCATGTTGATGCCATTTCCTGAAGTGATGTACTGGCACTATAGTAGGACCATTAACCCATCTGTCACTTTCTGCATTTATCTCAATCAAACTGACAAAAGGATCGTGTAAATGTAACTGTGGGCAACGCAAACCCAGTGTTATGGACCTGACATATAAAAAGGCCGCTGGCATTGAAAAGAGGGACTGACATGACATAGACATACATTTGAAAGTAGGACTCTTGCTAGAGCACATTTAAATAAAAGATTTGTCATTCCTCTCAAGCAATTTGAGATTATTGCTAAGACATTCCAAAAATTGCTGTGATTTTTTGACAATCGGCCTGCACATATTATACAGAACATCACACCAAGCATGAAAAAAACACAAATTCCTCTAAGGTCTCATCTTTCTAAGATAGAGACATCCAGTTATCAGTAGCCACATCAGAAAATACTGCCACTGCACTGACAGTTTTAGAAGCACTATCCAGGACTGTTAGGAAAAATGTTTTGATAATACAGTTGCCCACATCTCAGCCAAAATTTCCATTTCCAATAACTGGAATTCTGGGGGATTGAGGACTATAAGGCTTCATTGAAAACAGCTATATAGATGAGAACTATCCTTCTCTATCAAATTTATTTAAAAAGATAAAAGTATAATCTATGTGTCTAGTCTTTTTTTCTTTAAAATATGGTATGTCTTTACTATACAACTGAATCTCTGAAGATGCAATAACTGCTATAGTAACATTATCTTCTTCTTTCCATTACCTAGATAAAGATATAAATGTCCAGTTCCTGCGTACAGACTACAGTAGCCCAAGGAAATAATAATTAAATATCTCTCTTCAAAATTTTCTCCTTCTTTCCTTGTCTTTTATTCCTAATTTATTAAAGTACAAAAGGAACACAAATTTCTGCTGCTTTTAACAGGTTTTGGTCTGTTGAAGTGTCATCCATCTTGCAATGTAAACAACAAATAATTACAAAACAGCTTCTAGAAGTGAAGAAACATAGAGAAGATTTTCTAGAGCTCAGAAAAAAAATCTGGAGAATACCTGCTGGGACTTTGATATTTACAACTAGTACATAGAAACAAAGAGCAATGAGAACTAATAATCAGACGATCTGAAGACTGGTGGCAGACTTAAGACTGCAAAAAAATATTCATATTGCAATGTCTTGAGCAAGCATTGCTCTGCTTTCCAAATGTTGTTTCACTGGTAAAAGGACTACAGCTGTTAAATTCTAGAATATTTCAGGATAAACTGATGAAAAAGCCAGCAGCGGTTTCAGAAATACTAACTAGAAATGGAAACTAAAAGTCACAGGGTCGAGAAAGATACTAGTTTGGTGACACATTTTCTCCCCAGCCTCTCTCTAATGTCCCCCAGTGTCCTACAACTACCTTCCTCCGTGAGAAGAAAAAAACAAAAACTAAACACTATCCATCTTTTTATTGCAAACACCGAGCCTCTCTATTTGTCGATTTTGTTGCCTGAGTAACATTTTTTTCAGCTCCATGATCCGGATGATAACGAGTACACCCAGAACACCATCGCTAGCATGAAAAAGCGAGCAGCAGCTCAACCCATCACTGACACCACAACAGCTCTGCCAGCCTATGCGTTTCCAGACCCAGAGAGTTGCCTTGTCACAGCTGAAGGAAGAGGACAAGAGAAGATAAGCTGGTGAAGCAGAAGCTAGTGGAAGGACGTGGGCATAAGGAATCTCCAGCTAATACTGCCACCAAGCAACGTACCTGGACCAGGGCCTTTGGTGTTACTGCTCTCTGAAGTGCAATCAGAGCAGAAAGAACAAACTGAGGAGGGCTTGTGAAAGCTTGCCTGTTTTTCCTACTATATCAATTGTCTAAAAAAAAAGTTATTACCTCCTCCAAAAGCCTTGTCTAACAAATAACACGTTCCATCTGCCAAGCTTTCTTTTTTTCCTCCTTTTTTTTTCAAATGCCTCAACCATCCAGGGATAAAGGAACGACAACTGTATTTATTTTATTTCCCTAAGTGCAATCTCTCTCCACAGCAGATGTGACAATTTACTGCCAAAGTAAGTTCATCACACAATTAGCGGTGTGAAAGGAAAGCCTATTGTGTGCCATAATGGTTTTTCTCGCCATTAGCAGTTAATAATTACCGACACCAGCTCCAGGGCAGGCTGAGCCCCCCCTGCCCAGGCCCGGGCTCTGCATCCCCATTTCTCTGCAGCACCAACAGCTCTGTTCTGCAGCCACCGGGGACAGAGGCAGGAGAAGATGCTTCCTAATGAATCCTGATAAAGCCACTGTTTTATTTCTCTGAGGCCCTGAGAGCCCCGTTTTCTCAGGTGGCGTGCAGGGCTGTGTACGGATTGGCATCAATCCCCTAAAGTCACTTGACTCATTGGATGCAGACTGATTACTTTTCCATTGGTGGTATTTTGAATGAGCCGTTGCTTTATGGTTACAGTAACGACTTTCCTATAAACTTTTATTGCATTTTCTAATACCATTTCATAAATATTACTAGCACAATACTATGTTCAACATTTTATATAAAACCCCATAAAGTAATGATGCAGATTGTCAAAAATAGAACTTTAAACTACACAAGGTATTTTCAAACAAATTCCACTCTAGTATCTGACTGTGCCTTGCCTTTTCGGGGCTATCAGTATTTCCTACGACAGGTACACTGGGTCCCCAGTGAACAGATGTCTCTGCTACCATTGCTAACTTTCCTGCCTTAAAAAAAAAAATTTGCCATTTTGGAGCTGTTTATTTTTTTGGAATAGGGTTGAGGGTTGTTTTTTTTTTCACTGAGAAATCAGAGAGATTGTTGTTTTCCAGTAAAACTACAACAAAGAACTAAAATAAACCCAACAGAACTGCCAAGAGAGTCAATAAATCAGAAATTTATGAAGAGCCAACTAAGAGTGTAAAGTTAATGAGCATCTATCGAAGTCTGTTAAACCACCATGTAGATGCTTCTCATCTGGGAGTAAGGCAACCTTCAAACTACATTAACCTAAGAGTACTTTACCCCAAACAAGAACATGCACATTGTAGTTTAAAGGCTTTTATTTATGCCCATTAACTTTACTCAAGCTGTTTGCACTCGCCTGCTCCTCTGTAGGCAAGTTGCTGTCTATCTCTAGGCTGCTCTATACCAACTTCCACCCAAAGCAGCACTTTTACTTTTCCTACCACAGGGCCACAGTTATCCACCCCTAGGCCCTAATCACCACTTCACTCTGCCTGTCAACCACTGCTTGCAGGAGGGGATGGGGCGGTCCCTCTGGGGTCCTTGCCACAACGATGTCCCTGTTCTGTGTTCTGCTGTGGAACGGGCACTCTCTTTCCACTCACTGTATGGAGAAATAAGAAGCGCGGCTTTGCCATCTAATTCAGATGTGTAAAGTGGGCATACAAACAGCATGTCCTATCTCTTGGGATGTACTGGGGAACCACCAGAAAAAGAAAGCAACTGTGTATTTTTCAGTGAGAAAGGTTGAGTGCCCTGGTTGATGTTCCAGGATAGTTGATAAGAAATCTGTATTACTCAGTTTAGAAACGAGTAATATTTATTCAGGCAGCATTATTAACATAATGGGAAACTGTTTCTGTAGTTAGATCAGGAAATGGAAATTAGGGTTTTTTTAATGCTTAAATATGTATGGGCAGTGTGAACCAGATGCTGGATACAAAGCAATTTGAATTCACAACAAGCAGCTTGCCATAACCATGCAACTGGCAAATCTCCAGCCAGCTTTTACTCCTGTCAGTCAGATGCATAATTTCTCAGACCAAGTTTGGCTACATCATGGTCATATATGAACTTCTTTGCTCCTTCTCCTGCCGCCTTTCCACACCACCTCACTCCACTGGTGCCTCCGCGCCCCACTGGACTCAGCCTACATGACTACATGTCACCTTCCCTTGGAAGAATTGTTGAAGAGCTCAATCCCGTCCCTTTTCACTTATATCTTCCATGAACCAGCACAGCTACCAAGCATGCTTATCCAGCCGTTATACCTTCACCTGGACCCTGCTGAGACTTTGGACTGCCCTACCAGCTGGGGAGAGGCACTGCACAAGCAATGTGGTCCAAATGTGCACATGCATTTATATACATCCCAGGCCTAAGTCCTCACTGCCAGTAAGCCTTCCCTTTGAGAACATTCTGTGGGCTGCCAAGAGAGACTGCAGAGAAGTTCGTAAGAATTGCTGTATTTGCTGTCATAACAATGGGATTGTATGATATCACAGGTGACTGATCATTTTCCTCTGATGAAGATAACTGTTGGGCTGAGTGGATGCGAGAAAAGAGCCTCCCAAATTCTGCCCCCCTTTCTTCCAACTCTCAATCCTCTTCTGTGTGCTCAGAAAGAGGGTTGCAGCTGCTGAGAAGGGAAGAGTTAATTCCCTCACTTTGTAGTGGTTCAGACCAAATCCACTCTTTTGCCCCATATTGCTTCCCGTAAGAAGTCGCACCCACAACTTAGCTGTCTTCACCAGCTGTCCCTCTGGGTCCCTGTGCTTTGCCTGCCAAGCTGGTAATACGCTGTGTTCACAGAAAAGGCTGGAAGACATGGAGCAGGACTGAGGAATAACATTTCACCAAGAAGATTCATTCATCGTAGGCTATTTAGGATTTGAAATTGGCACCAGCTATTCCTCAAAAGATAGATCACAGAGCTGCAGAAAATAGGGTGAAAAGAAATTTGAGAGGTCATCTAATCTACCCCATGTCAAAAAGGCCATCTGTGGCACATTTGTCTGACCCGTTCTCAAAAGCCTTCAAAGAGAAGGTGCCCATGATCTATCTCTCTGGGAGTATTTAGAGTGACAATCCGTGGGACATGGAAACAGGCATCTCTAGCTCCCTTCAGCAGGCAGCCAGCTAGCAGCGCAGTTGCCGTGCACAGCTCCCACTCGTGTCTCCACATGCTGGGAAGCAGTATCTGACAGTATGGGAAAGTTGGCTGCTACATTTCTCAGTGCCAGGTTGTATGAAGTGGTTACAGCAAAGAATCCCCCCTTCTGAGCAAACCCTCTCAATACACAAGCCCTCAGAAGATTATTTCTGGCTCACAAGAGAGTCGTTGCTGGGCCTGGAGCATATTGCATCACGTGGGAGTATTTCGGCCCATTCGAAGCTTCCACATAATTTCTATGTCAATTTCAATACATCAAATTAGGGATTTCTAGCAAAGCTAGATGAAAGGAAAAGCAGTATTTGTACTTTTTGGAACTAGGAGTTATTGGCCAACAGTTATGCACTAAGTATCTTTAAAAAAAATTATTTTGTAGGTTCTTTATCCCTCACACCAAACCAACAATGCCTACACAAGCAGCCTTCCATACTTTTTCCAGCTTTTGCGTGCTGCGTTGCTATCTGCACATCTCGTCCATTTGGGTATTTAAAAACATGGCTGCAGCCATTTTCAGATGAATTTTTTGTAAAAGCAAATTTCTGCTTAATGTTTTAAGTCTTCTCACTTTGCAGTGCATCAGGCTGCATTTTGCTACCCAAGCACTAAGCTTAATTGTCACTCAGAAGTAAATTCTTCTGTAACTCTTCTGTCCCCTTCTGTCACTCTGGGTTTCTCATCAAACTGAATTAGCTTGTACATGGTGATTTGTTTCCTTTTAAATGATACCAATTAAAAAGACATCACAATCTGATACCATGCCTCTTGGCAATGGCAAACAAAGAGTAGCTACGTTCTTCTGAACGCGGACTTTAACAGAAGAAACAGAAGCATTTTTCCCCTTCATTGCTCTGCCTCAGTTTTCTTTTATTATATACATAACAGGTTGCTCTGTACCCTTCCTCCATAGCCTCTTCACTTCTACAGAATCAGAATGAATATCCTTGCAGACTCTCCGCTATTAATTGTTTATAACACATCTATCTGAAGGAAACACAATAATATCTCAGCAAACATTTCATATTACTCATAGCAGTAAGTGTTCTAGGAAGTTTGTATGAGCTGTTCCCTCACGGCTGAAATGAGCCTACTTCATACTTTTCAATACTCTACTGCCTTGGGACTTAGTGCAGTAGACATACATTTTAAAGTTACACAAGATTAATTTTTTATGCCATTGAAGCGAGTTGGCTTTGTAATTAAATTTATTTTCAGCTGTCTTTTTTTTTTTTTTTTTTTTTAGATCTAGAATGCTACTTAGCTTACATTGGCATTTGGAAGCTGAGGTATTAAAGACCATTATAATACAGTATGTGAGAGCTATGTCACAAATTATTTTCTAAGAAAACTAAATTCCTATAACTTATTGGTAATTATGTAAAATGTTTTATAATCAAGAGAATTTGAGAGAGGAGAAATTCCCTGTCTCTTGAATTTTTATATGTTGATGGAAAGAGAATTCATTAATGTAGAAATAATATCCGTAAGTAAGGAATTGATATGTCTCTATCTCTTCTGAGTGTGAGCATTGAATACCATACGAATTCAGTCATATTAAAAGAACAGAAGATGTGCTGGCTACATTATGCATGCACCTGGGGTAGGTTGCTCCTTCAGACTTTGTCAGCTTACTTGTGCTTTTTCATTCCTTTTACAGCAGAGATCAGAGAGCAAAAGATTCCCTTGGTGGGAAGCTAAATTGGATAATAATATATTAAGGGTAATAGGAACGGGGAAGGGAAGAGGGAGGTTTTCACTCAAGGGCCTTCAAAGATCATTAGTGGAAAGTTAACACTGAAACAGCAGTGAGTCCATGTTTCTGCAAATTCCGGTTTTCTTTCCCAATTTTATTTTTCAAGTGTACCAATGGAGCAAACAACACAAGAAAATCTCTAAGGTCAGTGAACTGATTTCCCTGCCAGGCTGGAATTATTCCCAAGAAAATGTTTACTTCTATCATATTTTGTTACCTTAGAATGTCCAAATAAATGTTTCACCTGAAATAGGAAAAATCCTATTCTGAACAGATGAAATGCAGCTTTTTAATATTTACATCTTCCCAAGTTATTCCTTCCCTATATCAGGGACAGGATGCTAGACACTCAGTCTGCTACCAGTTTCTTTGCTTTTCAACTTAGGAAAGCATTCTCATTCAGAGCAGCACTTAAGTAAATGTTTAAGTGCTTTCTTGAATCGGAACCAAAATTGTCACAATTGTGATATATATTTGGCTGTTTTAAACTCTGCCTTTTTTTCCTTCAACTCTTCCAGTTTTGGTTTTGGCGGGGGTTTTTGTTTGTTTGTTTTGGTCTTTTTTTTTTTTTTTTTTTTTTTTTCCCTCCTCCCCTGTTGCTCCTCTCAAAGATGTCTCATTTTTTTTATTATCAGTGTCCCAGTGAATGCATTCCCAGAACTACATGAATTGTGGTCACCGCTCTCATATCCACCCACTTTATTAGAAAAGTAGAATCTACTTAATTTTGCACTTTTATCTGCTTCATTATGAGAACATCACTGTGTGAAGTTGGATCAGATCTCTCAGCAGCCACCATTCACGTCAGTGCAGCCCACACTGACTCTCCTTCCTGCTCCATCAGACAAACCACAATGAAAAGGAGAGGAACACAGGACTGTCAGAAACATCACCGTGGTGCTCTCACAAGTGGTGAAAGAGACTTCAGAGCCTTTGGTGTGACAATAAGTGGAACGATAAAAAGGATTGCCTCTTGCTTATGGAAAGCACAGAGTAACAAAACATCCACAAACTCTCCCTCTCACGATATACATCAACTCATGCTGAATTTTCATTGAGAACAAACTCAAACCCATTCATTTCTACCGCACAGCTTACACGAAGGGTAAACTTGGTCTTTGTCACCTCTTACTCTGTACCTCTAATGCATCACTGTATTCTGTTCTTTATAATTTCAAGTATACGTTCTGGATTTGAGTTAGGATCGTGTGGATAACAACACCTCTGTTGCATACTCTTTTATTTTCAAAAGCTTTGAATAAGCTTTTTACCTGAGCAGGTGCTACCACAAAGGTGATCTCATAATTCTGTTTTCTAATGATACTCTACTACTTGGGTTGCAAGGCTCAAAGGGATTGCAGAGTTAGCTTAAAATAATGAGTGTGAGAAGGTGGAGCAGGCCTTCCATCCTTCGCAACCCATCTCATAAAACCACCCTGGGTGGGATGAGTGGGGTCTGCAGAGGTTCTGTATATTCCCTTGGGGCAAATTAAGGTGAGACGACACCAATGAATTGAATACTGGCTTATAACTTTAATGCATATAATTGTTTGGGGGAAAGGGAAATGTAGGGTATAAAATGTGAAATGTAACAGAATCATAAAAGAAAACAAATTACTTGGTAAAGACAATTCATGACAACACTACCAACATCCAACAACACCAAAACTTACAGCAACGTGATAATGACAGCATAGCTTCCAACAATACTAAGAAACACACAACCACTTGTAAAACTTGAAATCACTTAACCCGCAACCCGTCACAACACTTGCAATCACTTTTCAGTACTAAAATGAGCAACCTAAGGAAAACCTGCTAAATAAGCCCCAAAAGGAGCTGGCATAAAACTTATAAGGTGTTGCCGTATGTGCCAGAGAATAAGAGAGATCAAGAGATGCTTGAAGAGAAAAAGAAAGGAAAAGGAGAGAAGAGAGAGAAAAATTTTCACAACTCTTTGGATCCTTGGAGATGAGCAACGACATCTTGGGGGAGTGGAGGGGGGGTTGCTCGATCAGTCTGTCAGCATCTCAGGAGTCCTCAGCTGGTGGGCACAGGCACCTTCTCTTTGTTTATTCACCTTTTATAAACAAAAGTTCTCAGGTCTCCGCCTAACTTTCTTCCATTAGCATAGGAAGTTATGGAGGCGTGTCCCAAATTAACACAGGAAGCGGAGAGGGATGTCTCCTTAATTAGCATGGGGAGAACCGTCTTTCTGCGCATGTGCAAGAGGGGGAAGCGTAGCATTAACCCTTTCAACCAATTGAGTTGGAGGTCATGCAGACCCTGTATTAGATTAACTTTGGCCTTCTTGGCACCTTCAAGCCAGAGGCAGCGGCCTTACTCAGCAAGGGTTTGCTACTTTGTTGTAAGAGCAGGAATAGGTCCTTTGTTAGTGAAGGGAGGAAAGCCTTCAGTGCATTCTTCACTTCTTCGTATCAGCAAGGAATAGGACTAGGAGTCTACAACCAAAACGCTTTGAGACATCACAAGGCCTTGCCTCATTGGAACCTCAACAGGCAGCTGCAGTTTTCTTGTAAAACTGCATGAATAGTCTGTTATACCACCTTATGATTATTTAAAAGTTCTTGACTTACTCTATGTATTGATATGCAATGCTAAACTCCTAAAAAATTAAAATTTTAGAAGGATGATTTCACATTGTATTATTGCTTAATGAAATGACAGAACTTTCAAATTCAATTAGATAGCTTCTTGCACTTTGCCAAAAATCAGGCCAGTAAGAGAAATACCATGACTTTGAAATATTGCTTATTGATGCATTTCATCCTCTAAAACTATACAAATTAAATGAATAAGAATATCTCTTCTCCTTAGGGTTATATTGAGATACAGACAGCTGAAGCAAGGACAACTTTTACAAGCCTTTTTCTTGGGTATTTATAGAGTTCCGAAATTTTGACTTCCAGCATCCAGATAACCTTTCCCAAGTGTGTTCCTCTGCAGGAACAAGAATCTCAAAAAAGTCCAGCATTCAAAAGATACACTTTACAAAGATACAGCATTACATCCTTGAAAGGAGGAAGTCACTAGCACACTTAGCAGTTTGGAAAACCTGTCTCAAGCAGCATCCATATGAGACTAATGGTGCACTGTTCATTTTCCACCTGGAACCAGGCTCCATGTATATCACTACCTGCTATGTTTTTTGGACTTTTTCAAATTAGAAAGAACAGTGTAATTATAGTGCACAAATATCTTCAATAACACGGATTATTCACCAGCCTCCAACACATAGCTTCAGCAAACAGTATACAGGAATTGGTAAGGATTATATATAAAAACACTAATTAATAACAATGACTGCTAAGGTCCTATGACAAAACCTTAGTTGCAATCACTCAGAAACAAGTTTTAGAAAAGGTTTCACCATTTCGTTACATACAGGCTTCTGTTAGTGAAAGCTGGGTATTAAGCAAAAGCGTTAATCCTTGCTGAGAAATGGAAATAAGGATTCTGCTTTGACTTCGCAACCACTGCTCCTGGTGCTGAGCGGGTTTGCAGCAACAAACTGAAAGTTATCTATTCAACAGCGAATCCAAGTCAAATTAACACAGCACGCAAAAATAACCCCAACTAACATTTCTGAAATTATGCCTTTGAAATGAGAAGTGGACACTTCAAATCAATTTGGCCGTCATGAATAAGTGTCTTTTCAGACAGTAATAGGGTGTCTAGACTCTTGTTCCCGCCATGGAAGTGCAGGAGTACAGCGAGTTCATAGATCTATAATATGCATGCTGACTGCATTCAGAGTTTCAGGGCAAAAAAAAAAAAGAAAAATTACCGAATTGTGTATTTTCTTGTTTCAAAAAAAAAGCCAAAGCTTGTATCTGCTATGCATTTGTGCAAAGCTAGGGACAGCTTATCGTCATACAGGAGGGAACAAGCCGTTACACTCACTGTAACACATTTAACTCCCTAGCCAACAAAAACCTTCACACGTGGTTATTTTTTAGGGAAGAACTCGACTTTTTCAGTCCTGCTTCTGGTTACCTTAAGAATCAGGGTGCATTTCCTCATCAGCTGTGGCGTTTGGACGCCGCGTACGGCACCTGCGCACAGCAGCGGTGCCACAGCTCGCACTAGTAACTTGAGATGATTATGGGTTATGTGTACAGGGAGAAGGACCAAAAACCCTGGCTTTGCAAAGTGCACTGTCTGTGCTTCCACCTCACCCTCTGCTCTGAGGGTTTCAGCTGTGGCCTCACGCTCTGCACACCCGCCCCAGACCCCGAGCTTCGCGTACAGTAATGGCGCCAGCTACCCCTGAGGAGAGAGCGGCGCGCGGCCCTCCCCCTCAGCGCGCGGGCGCCTGCAGCTGG
>NW_010133232.1:22326-24613 GCF_000699245.1 Pterocles gutturalis | reverse complement strand
AAGGGTTACAGGGGGATGGTGAGGGTTAATTAATTTTTCTTTTTATTTTTTTCTTTTTTTCTTTTTTTTCGGGTGGGGAAGGGCAGGGAAATTCCCCCGCGAACGCTCCTGTTCCCTGGCTGTAAACGTTAAATAACTTCCCAGTACCGGCACTTCTCCCTCGCTGTTTGCCCCCCAGCACAGCCCCGATGCTCCAGCCGAGAACAACCCCCAGCTCTGCCCGGGGGCTGGGGTGCGAGACCCCATCCTACCTCTTGGCTCCCCCCAGGGCATGAACCCCCCTAACCCAGCCCCGAGTGTTAGTAGGGAAGGGGATGCGTTCCCCCAGCCAGCTCAGAGCTTCAACTTTCTCCCTTCAAGAGCACCAAGCATAACCCCAACTCCAACTGTAACACTAAAACCCTGACAGGCAGCTTTTGGGGGATAACAGCAGCCAGCAGCTGAGGAAGGTGGCACTTAAAGATCTTATAGGTGACACTTTGCCATAAGTCTCAGACCCCAAGGATTTCCCTGGAAAAGGAACTCAGCCTTAGGCTGCTCAGTGCCTTTCCCAGCACCCTGCCCTGCCCCTGCTTCAACCCATCAGACCCATGTCCATCCTTCTGCCCCGTCTCAACAGACTCCCTCCCAAGGCCAGACACTCCCAGGACATCCCTGCAACGTGCTTTAGGTGCCAGGAGGGCACCCGCTGGAGAGCTCGCCCTCCCTCTGCTCCAGCTGTACCCGCTTTGGTACAAGGGCAGGGGAAGGAGCAAAAAGCACAGAATTTACCTTCTCTGTGGTGTAAAGGCAGGAGAGCTCCTTGCCAAGTCCGTGGAGAGCACAGCAAAGCCTGTACCTGAAAACCTGCCTTTGCATCTCCTCCCAGGCACCGCTTCTCCTGCCAGGAAGGGTGCCGCAAGGCAGAGAAGGGAGAAGCCACAACCGCTCCCACATAGCCAGCTGAGAAAAAAATGTTTTGCTTTTTTACTGTTTTTAAACGTTCCAGTCAGTGGAAGAGAAGCAAACGCACCTGCACAGAAACCACATCGGAACGCACGGAAATCCCACAGGTTTGGTGCTGCACCCATGGGTGCTGGAGGTTGCTGTCTCCAGCTGGGAAAAGGGCATGAGAGCTGCTGGGATCCGCACACCGGGCCACCGCCTGCCACACAGACCCCGCCGGCTCCTGGGCCACGAGCTCCCTGTGGCCTCTCCTGGGACCCCGGCCCCCTGCCCCAGGCAGGGCTCTGCCGTCCCGAGCTCGGTGTGCTGAGCAGTGGGATTGCGACTTGGAAAAAACAAGGTTTTATCCCAGCATAGCATCACCACCGGCACCACCTCTCGAGATAAACTGGGGCCAGCAACCATCAGCGGGCAAGGCTTTGCTTGCTCAGAACAAAAGCAGGTAAGGGACCAGGCTGACGCAGGAGCCAGCCCACACCACGCTCAGTGCACGGCCGCTCGAGCATCTCTGTGCGGGGACACCGAAGGGTCTCAAATACGGACCTGGAGCACAGCCCGGGCCCTCAGAGCAGCCCTGGGGCGGCAGCGGCGCCTTTCCTCTGCTGGGGGCAGAGAGCTGAGCTCAGTTTTCCTACCATGGACCTCATCAGCCTCTTGCTGACGCATCTCGACTTTTCCAAGAAGCAGCAGAACTCAGGTCACCTGGACTTCTGCAAACTCGTGAGGCGCTTGGATGCAGAGTCATGGTGCAACGTTCGGAAAAGGATTAGTCAAGAGAGCTCAGCTGAACAGCTGCGTTTATCTCCCCCGGTATTCTGCTTCAATGGAAAGAAAACCACCAAGGACGCCTGCGTGCACCTGCCAACGGCCGAGGAACCCACAAGAGGTACGAAGGGACCGGCGGCGGCACATCCTGGCTGGCAGGCAAGGCGCCAGGAAACTCCAAGCACACAGATCCCCACCCTACCGCAGCGTGGTACCATCAATTCATTCATTTAACAATGATAAAAATCTGTCCGATTAATATTTAGAGAGTGAAACACCCTGACAAAGGGACGGGAAGGGCTTCCCCGAGCCACCTCTGCCCTTTAGGGAGCGGAGACCCCGGCAGAACCACCTTCCACGAATCCTTTCTGGTTGTTCTGTTCCTCGCCCAGCGAACCTCCCAGGAGGGGTTGGTGGGGTCCCTGCCTGATCCCAGCACCCCGACCTCCTCCTGCCTTTCAGACGGCGGAGGGGGCTCAGAAAAGGAACTGAGCATCACGGTCCCCTACCCCGATGGCACTTCCCCGCACAGGGCATCGTTTCACCTCTCAGCAGCACGGCTTTCCAAAACCGCTCT
>NW_010133232.1:0-22299 GCF_000699245.1 Pterocles gutturalis | reverse complement strand
CTAATATTCAGAGAAAAATACGAAAAGCCAAGAAATTCCTCCCTCTCCAGCAGTAGCTTGGCCCTGACCTGCTGCTCCAAAGACGCAGTTCATCTCCTTCCTGACAGCACGGCCGCTCTGTTATTTTTGGTCCCTTTCCCAAGTTCTTTCAGCTTTATTCAGGAAAACCAGAGGGGAGAAGTTTTTTCAGTGACACACCACTAAAGCTGGAGACAACGCTGCAGGTGTAGTCATAGGCCGCGGCAACCGCGATGAGTATCTGCTTCCCCCGGGACCCTTGTGTCCCTTGCTTCCCACCATGGGCGAGGAGGGGCCGCGTTCCCTCTCCCTCAGCACTCCGCAGTTCCTCCAGATTTTTCTCTGTAATAAATCTTGTTTTCACTTTCTGGTCTTAAAAAAAAAAAAAAAAAAAGTGCTATCTCTGTCTCTCTTCTTACAAATCCAATGGGTTTGAAGACACCAGGCGAGGGCTGTCCATGGCACATCCCGGCAGCGGTTCCCGGGGACCCCCGGCCAAGGTTTCGCTGGAAGGGGGCTCGGTGCCGGGGCGGGGGGAGGAAGCAGCACTCCACACACGTGGAGGAGGACGGGGCCGAGGCCATGAAGGATTCGGTGACGCACACAGCTCGGGATGTCTCTTGGGAAGATGGGGAGTGGAAATACATGCGCACGGTCTGTCGTGAGAAGTGATTCTTGAGCAACCTGCCACGGGGAACGTGCGGCCAAGGCAGCGCCCGGCTGCTGCGGGGCTGGGGACGGGGAGGGCCGGGGTCTGGTCACGGCAGGGGGCATCTCTGGTTTCAAGGGAAGGATGCCCTGGAAGCCCCAGCGTCACCGTCTCCTAACAGGTACTAGGGTCGGTGTTAGTGACACCAAGCGATCTACAAGGGCAGAGACCTCCCCTCAAGCTCAGAATTCTCCCACCAGCGGAGCTCCTTTGGGTTTTCAGTAAAACCTGGCGAAGGACAATGGACAATGCCACCTAAAGCCCGTTTGCTCATCCCTGGTTGGGGTTGCAGCAGCTTGCCTTTTTTTTTTTTTTTTTTTTAATTGATGGGCACAACTTTTCAGCAAACCTCTCCAAGATAGGTCAGGAACGACAGAAGCATTAAATTCTGTTCGTTATTAAAACTAGAACTAAGTGCTGAGCAGATAAGCCGCAGACCAGGATGAGCTCCTGCAGGCTGGGTGCTCTCCCATCTCCCAGCACCCACCAGCACTCATCCATCCTGCCCGAGGTGCTGGCAGCAGGGACCAGCTCTCCAGACCCGCGGCAGGGCCATCCTCACTACACCAGAAAGCAGCGACAAAACCAGAGCGATCCCAAAGGAATCCCATCCGCAAAGAGCAGAGAGGACACGGAGCGTGTCAGGGGGGTTCAGCTGGCGAAGGCACGCACAGCAAATCCCTTCAGCGAGATGATGAACTGCTGACGAGTAAAAGAAGGAACGTGTTAATCTTGTGAAGACACAGAGATATTTCTAACACAGTTCCTCTGCCCTGTCTCGCTAACGGAGCATTCCCAAGTAGGAACAGTCTCCAGAACTGAAACAACTCCAGTGGTAAGGAAGCACAGCTAGAAAACTATTCTAGTTGAGGGGGAGAAGAAAAAAGTCTCAATTTTTATCACAGCAAATCACATGTACCTTTTGTTCCATTTAGTCCTGCTGGATCTTGCAGCATTTCTGCAGTCCCTGGGTGATAATTTCCAACAGGCAAACCCAACCAAAGCATCACTCCACTGCCTCGCTGAAGGCGGTCGAAGCTCGGATCCTGTGCTGTGGTTTCCCTCCAGTGGCACACGCAGTACGCTGCAGCTCTCCCCAGGGAGGACTTCACAGACAGGACACGGAACCATCAAACCACAAAATGCCACTTTCCCGCTCCCACCTTCCCTCGGCTCTCACACTCCCCACTCCACTGCTTGCTCAGGCTGAGAGCTCAAACCCCCCGAAGCTGCCGCCTGCGAAACATCAGCACTGCCCTGATCTGCTTCCCCCGAGAGCATCCCCTTCTCCTTTTCTGAACTTCCATAACGCATAGCTGTTGCTATAGCTGTTAAAAAAGCGAAAGAGAACAAGCGATGGCAGAGACCACTCGGGGCAGGGCTTGGGAAGTGCACCCTCCACAAAACCCCTCAACCAACAAACAAAAATAAGCACATTTCAGGTACGGAGCTGCTTTGTTTTTGGGAAGCAAAGCTGTCTTCCATGTTTCTGGTAGGATTCCAGTCCAGCACAACGTAGCGTTTCCATCACTAAACCCACCACAGTCACCCCGCTACAAAACTCGGAGTCCTTTCGGAGGACGTTCACCATTGCTGCCTTCTTCACACCATTGCTCCAGGTTTTTCTGTTCATTTTTACAACATACGTACACACACACGTTTTTCTGTAATTTTTCCCATGTATATTTCAAATATCCAGGGCTTTCTCTGTGTTTATTCTGGTTTTCAGAATCTAACCGCTATCAGCAGTGCATGGCATAGATACACGGACAGATAGAAGGTAAAATTCATTCAGATTTCAACATGTCAGAATATACACCAGCCCCAAATTACCTTCACTCCTGTCCAATCTTCATTATTTCTAATTAGAACACCACTTTTCCTCTTCTTCAGACAGTCCGACCGCAGTGAAACCCGACTTGAACACATGCATGTTGCAATGCTCAAGAGTCACGGCATCACGCACACGACTGGGATGTTTCCACGTGGATTCCAATCAGGAAAAATAAATTTTTCAGTGGGGACCAATATCCCAGCAGCTATGAGATTTCAAGTGACACTGGCTTTGAATTCTGTAACTGGGGGAAATAAAAACCTTTGAAGTGTTTGCTAAAATGCAGCTCACCTTTCCATTTCGAGTTATCAGTTATTAACATAAAATTTTCCAAAAATCCATCAGTATGAAATCCTCCTACAGGCTGTGGAAAAAAACCCCCTAAAATATTAACATAAAATTTTCCAAAAATCCATCACATCAGGCTGTGGAAAAAAACCCCCTAAAACTATTAAAGAATATAATCCTCCCACAAAATTCTGAAAACATATCCTATATGAAGTGTCTCTGTCATCACAGGAATCCCAAAATGAATTAGCAAACGAGAATACAATCCTTTGCTCATTTTTGTCAACCAAAAATATTCAAGTGTCAAAAATCCCCCAGTATAAACCTCTCCACTTCCACCAAGGCCACTACGACTCAACACCTGATGTTTTATATCTGGTAAAACAATAATTAATAATAAATAATAATAATAGCCCCAATTAAGACAAAAATGGTTTTATTTACAGTTTAATTTACAGCAGCCACTGAAGATGTAAAATTGATATAATTTTTCAGGTTAACCACTTAGATCCACTACTCACAGAGAGTGGAAGTATTCAGGAATTCCTTTTTAACCCATCTAACTTGATTTATTTTAAAGTTTTAAATCCATTAGTTCCTTTTTCTTCTTGGAAAGTAAATGCCAGATAACACAAGCACAACGGAAATATCAGTACTGAGCAGAAAACCACGCCTCCTTAGGAGCATACTTCCAAAAACTCCCAAATCAGGCTTTGCGGTCCACAGCAGGGGTAAGTATTTCTGCTCACTATCCAACCACTGGAATTTGTTTTTTGTTTTCTTTAAAAAATCATTATTTCAATATCTTCTGCTGTTGGAGACAGCAGCTGCTGCCAAACACCAACCAGTTGATGTGAATCACTTCTTCCAGGATCACCAGCGTGGCAAGGATGGGTAGCCTGGCCCCCTCCTTTCGCCAGCCCAGTTCCACTGGAGCGCTCTCGCGAGGGTTTTTCCAGGATCTGGTGTTACCTGAAGGGCTCATGAAGGGCAGCTGCCTCCAGGATATAAAATTTCAGCCTAAGAATCGCCACAATAGAATTTACAGGCTAAAATAAGTAAGAAATTAACCTTTGTTCCAACAAATGACAATATTCTGCTTTGTCTCTTGCCAGCGGTTGAAGAGACCTTTCTGACTTGATCACCATTGGCAGGAAGAAACGTGGTTGGTGCACAGTGTGGGATCCAGAGCCAAGGATCACAGATACTTAAATGAACCTTCGTCCTGCTGCCGCTCAGCTTGACAGTGCCGCGATCTCCTCCTGCCGATAGGACGTACCTGCCCTTCCTGTTGGGGAGATTACGACCAGAAGAAAACTTGGATCAATCGCTGCTTCTTCACATCACTGAGGCACCCCGGGCACTTCTTCACCATCTGTACAAATCAATGAACAAAATACACCAATTATTAAATTTCTCTGTCAGGTTTGCAATTGTCCCATACGGAATATAAGCCGTGGCGGTCATTTAAGAGTCCCCAAGATACCCTATCTGCTATTTCTAATTGCAGTGTCACCGTGCAGTCGGTTACTTAACTGCTGGTAATAAAAGGAGGAAGAAGCAAGCCTTCCAGTGCAACCAACTTCACAGCCGTCCTCCGAGATTAATTACAGTTATGACATCTCTGGAAGGGTAAAATACAGGAACAAGGAAATACAGAGCCCGCAAGAGCTGTTTGAAGTAGAGATGTTCTTGTTAGTAGTAAAAGTAGATGGCTGATGATTTCCCTGAACTCCCGCTTCCTCTTGCGGCGTTGAGAAGGAAGTGATCTCCTGGGCATACCAGGACATCGGTGACACATGTGGTCATGAGCCAGAGTTCTGTGGGGGAACCGAGGCCATCGATTTCTTCACACCACTTTCTCGGTTAACAGCAGAGGACTGGGTACAGGAGGCAACCACTTCTCCACCCCGCTTTCAGTTTGCCGCTGCACTGATCTTAAAGCCCGGTCTTTAAACATCTGACCTGCGGATGAACTCCAACGGTTCTTTTTATAACCCGCAAATTACTGGTAAAACAAAATTTCTCTGCTTATTTCAAAAGTGAGATTTAAAAAAAAAAACAAAACAAAACACCTGATCTTGGTGAGAAAATTGCCAGCTCAGTAGGCTAAAATCATGGTGACCTACACCAGTGGCACCGCACAGGCTTCCCCGCAGTATGGAAATCAATCACTGCAACAACAGATGTAGACTGAAGTAGGCTCAGGCACTAGTATTGTGATTCTAGAAACATCAACTGAAATACCATAAATAGAGGGGGAGAGGAAAAGTCACTTTATCTCCCAGTAGACAGTGATTTGAGCTCTGAAAATTTAAGTGTGATTGTGAAATCTTACACTATTTGCCCATATTACAGATAGTCCAAATGAGAATAACTCAGTCTCTCTGCAGTACCCTGCAAAAAAGAGTGTGAATAAACGATGCCTTTAAACACCGAAAAGCAGCCCTAGTCCTCCGCACAGAAAGCTAAAACCAAAAGCAGCGTGTACTGGCACAGCCTGCGCAAGGCTTCCCCCAACACATCGCAAACCACTGGAACAGCATCAGCGCTAATCCTTTAATAGCCCTCCAGCTGCAGGCTGTTCTGTCTGCTCCTCCAAAAGCTTCCGAAACTTTCCAAAATTATTCACCGCCTCTCCCCATCACTAAGCTGTTTCAGTAAAATAACAAATTGGAAGAAACATCACAATTTGCAAAAAACCCAATTCCTTGCATTTCAATTGATCAGCTGTTAGTCACTTCCTCATCAGACAAAATGCAAAGTGCTTTCGGGCTGAAGAAACATTGTGAGTAACTTATTAGTAAAGAGAAACAATGAGTTTTCAAATGCAGCCCTGTCAGCGGTGACAAAGCCCGATGCCATGGGATGAGGGTTCAGAGCTCAGACACACACAGTTGCTCATTTCCTGCTGGTACCTCGGTGGCAAACACAGCCCTGGCCGCAACCGGAGCCAACTGTGCACACAACCAGCCAGCACACGGGCAGGAAGGCGGATGGAAGCGTTAGCAGATGGTTCCTCTGGGACTGGTTTCGAAGAAACAAGGAATAATCTTCTTCCTGTTTGCAATCCTCTGCTCTCAACCAGGCTCTTCTTCCTTCTCCTGCATGACGAGCAGGGCACAGTTCTGCCTCATCAATGGGAGAAGTGTCTCTCCATCGGTCCTCAAGTAACAGCCCAAGCTACAAGATATTTGACTTTTCATTGACCAAGCTACACTTGAATCATACCATGAGCAAGCTAACCTGCTGTATGCTGAGAGCCGTTCATCACCAGCAAGGTGTGTCACAGCAGGTAAGAAAAGGTGCCGAGACCATGGAGTTTCATGTTCTCCGTAACAGAGGCTGGAGAATGTCGGTCACGCTGAGCCTGGAGGGGTGCTTGAACAGCGGAGCAAAAGGTCTCGGCTAGTGAGAAGATGCTTCTTCATTCCCCCACACCCAGTTTGTTGTTCAAAGCAGGAAAAACCCATTCTTAGGAATAAGGGCTTCAATGCAGGTTGTCTATGGAGGAGGCAGACGGATCACACTCGGTGTATGGAGGGAGACTCCAAAGGTGTGCTTCCAAAGGAGAGGATAGCCACAATGCATCTTCCTGAGAATGGGAAGAATATTGTGTTTGTCCTTTTTAAATAAGCAGGGCATTAAACTGAACTGGCAAGGGGTGGGTTCAAAATGACAACAAAAAAAGAGATGGATCTTCACACAATGTCTAGCTCAGCTGTGGCAGTGCTTGCTGCAGGACAGGGATGACAAGTTTGTGATGGGAATTGGACGATGTGATGGAAAGTCATCAGGTTTCTTACTATACAGTAGCAACTTTTGGCTCAGGGATTTCTTGTGCTGCAAACAGCTTCAGGACAGACATTACCTGCAAGAATCCTCACTCATCCCTGCCATGTTCTTTTACCCTCTCCCAGCCATTCTTTTTCAGCCCCTGCCAGAGACAGAATGCTGGGTTGGACAGAACTTTACTCTGACTCACTGTGTCTGCTATTATGTTCTGATTATTTGCTTCAAACTCTATCTGTCTTTCCTGATCTTTTACAAATTATATGATTATATTCACCTCCCAGGGCTGCGGTACGCTACCACAAAGCAAAGCTCTGATTCACCTTTGCTAAGAAAAACAGATTCCTTCCCCTGCCATCACCTGGTACAACGTGGGATGAAGTTTTACTGTAACTAGCAAGATTATCCAGATAAGTGGCAAATATGAAAGTCACTAATAACAAATGACCCACAGGAATGAGTCATTTCCCCAAACATCGTTTTGTATTGGATATCTGAATAGAATAGGATTAATAATTCCAGTTAGATGATCATTGTAGGTTCCTTCCAAGTCCAACTGCCTGACCACTTTCAGGGCTGAACAAAAGCTAAACCCTATTATTAAGGGCACTGGGGCATCAGCCACCTCTCTAGGAAGCCTGTTCCAGTGTTTGACCACGCTCTCGGTAAATAAATGTTTCCTAATACCTGGTCTGAACCTTCCCTGATACACCTCCCTCTGCACATCCCCTCCCCGGGATCTGTAGAGAGCAATGAGGTCACCCCTCAGCCTCCTTTACCCCAAACCAGACAAACCCAAAGTCCTCAGCCACTCCTCCCGGGACATGCCTTCCAGCCCTTCCACCAGCTCTCTGGATGCATCCCAGTACCCGACTCTGAAATGCACTCTAAACTGGTAGATCAGACTATTTTAATCCCCAGTCTAAGAGATGTGCAATCAGATAAAGGAGTATTGAAAAATACTTGAGGCTGAGCAAGCTCTGATTTATCCATGAGCCATGAAAGGCAGTGACATGGGGATTAAGGTGAAAACCAGAGCTCAGGATTTAGGAATTTCGAGACAAAAACCACAGAACAGGGCAGCACAATTGCTCAATACACAGCAGTTCTAATTTTGCAGATTCTTAAGCTGACAAAAACAACAATTACAAGTTTCATCTTACTGGCAGAAGGAGTGGGATTTTCTCCAGACATATAAAAGATAAAAATGCATGGGCCGAGATACCATCTCTGTGGGATAATAAATGTGGGATAATAAATGCATGCCTAACAAAAAAAAAATCTTCCCAGGGAGCTCATTCTGCTTCTTAATCAACTCCAGTCTCAAGCAGCAGAGATTATAAACACATGCTAGAATAATTCTTGTCATGGTCTCTCCTAAAGTCTCTCCTGAACTGGAACATCTGACAGTCAGCAAACTCACCCCCACTACACTTCGGCATAAAGGGAAAATTGAGTTTCCAGCAGTAATGCCTATCCAAGGCAATTGGATTGACTGCCCAGTCCGCAGCAAATATGAGATGCCTTCCTTGGGCTTTCTTGTACTTTCTTACATCTATTCCTCACAATCCAATACTTTTGGACTTCAACATTTTTAAAGAACTATGGCATAGCAGACTGAGGATGAAGTTTAGTTGAACAGCTATTCTGAATTCCCACATGTCTGAGAACATCAGTCTGGGCATTATTGTATATTCCTCTTGGACCAAGTCTATCTTGGTTGTTATATTCCACTGAGATGTTAATGTACTGTTTATTTTCTACATTTAGTTGACATAATTCAGTGTCTTCTTCCTGGGAAGAAGACCTTTCTCTAGAACTTGGAATGACTGATTATTTTGTACTTGCCTGTAGACTCACAGGTTGAAGAAATTTCTTTTCCTCTGTACTGTTTTTGTAGGTTCCTGAGCTTCACTGATTAGTAGCCTTCTTCATCACCTATGAACATTCTGAAACCACTCAACTCTTGTATTAGACTTCCATACCCAGGGTCACAGGTTATCAATACCTGGCTGCCGAATCAACTGTTGGGTAAGACGCTACCAAACACACGCACTGAGGGATGAGTTACATCCTCTTATCTAAAGAATTTCAACCACCAATCTACTCAGCCAGGAAAAACAGAGCACAGGATGACACAGGAGATATTTGAGTGTGAATTTAGAATCATAGATGCACGGAATCATCTAGGTTGGAAAAGGCCCTTAAGGTCATAGAGTCCAATGGTTAACCTGGCACTACCAAGCCTACCACTAAACCACGTCCTTAAGTGCCACATCTACACATCTCAAGCACCTCCAGGGATGGTGACTCAACCACTTCCCTGGGCAGCCTGTTCCTCATTTGCCTCCTCTCATTATAGTGCTTTACAGTAGGTTTTCAGGTGGGGAAAACGATGAAACTAATCAAGAAAAAAAAAAATTAAAATAAAGGTTCAGATGTAAAAAAAAAATTTTCAAGTTGACTCTACAGCTTGTTGCCTGCATAGCTCTAGATGGGAAAACATGTGGAGGCAGCTCAGAAGGTGATACAATGGTGTAAAAATCACGGAAAACAATGAAACAAGTGGTAAGTCTTCCACTGGGTATTCTCTCTGTAAACAGAGGAATTCTGTTTCCAGGGCTGTCCACACAGTTCTCCTGAAAAGCATAAAATCTGCCAGCAGTTTCCAGAAAAACTGAAACCAATAGAGAAAATAACCTTTAAGAACTGCTCCCAGCATGTTTTGCAGCAAGTGAAGTCACACAATGGGCATTTAAAAGGCACATCATCCTCAGATTTGCAGTTAGAGCACCGGAATCTTCCTAGAACAGAGCGGGGCGGGTAGAGGGAGAGAGAGAGAGAGGGAAGAAATGACTAAATTCCAGTCATCACCTGTGAAATTCTCACACACACACGTTTCCAGTGCAGTTCAGAAAACAACCATGAGCTTTATGAACCACCTGAACAGTGGGATGCCTGGCCCTGTTACATTACTGCTTCCGATGACCTCAGTCTCTCAGAGCTTTAGATCACCCCTTTAGAAACTGAGGTTACATCCACGCTTTACAAGGAAGTCAGAGAAAAATCCATAAGTTCTCCGGAAAGAATTACATCATTGTGATAAAGACAATGAAGTACTTTGAGAGAACGTATGCAAGTGGCAGAAAGTACAAATTCTACATAGCAAACCACACTCATCATTATTGCACCTGAACAAATATAGGCATGAACCAGTCATCATTTAATGGACCATCAGTGTAATTTTCATTACACCCCAAATCTCACCTACACGTACCACATTCTGGCTCCATCTCTAGGGGAAAGATAGGCACAACTCCAGAGCCTGTGGGTGCTCTCACGTTACTGGTTTCTTCTGATATTTTGGTCTTTGGCAAGTCAAGTTCACTTTTCTGGTTAAAGCAGAAGGAGGAAATCTTTCTCTGAGTTTTCTCTGGCACCTCACCCTTAGAAGTGGCTGCATCTGGTTAACACAAGAAAACAAAACCAACCACATACAAACCAGGATAATGCAGAACACACCACACAGATTCCACAAAGCACAGTTAGCAGCAAGTTCAGTAAGTTCTTATTGTGTAGGAAGAAAAACAATTTCAATAACTATTTTTTTATGCCATGCTGCTTGGTAACAGAAGTTTCTGATACTAACACACGTATTACCCCTGAAAGGGACCCTTTATATTGAAATTGTTCTGTGGAAATTCTTCCCAGAGAGGATCTTGATCCCACCCCACTTAGATGCAAAAATTCTGCCTTCGCTCATAACACACTTCACAGTTTAAAGAAGATGGCACTATAATTTTTTTCTTGTTTCCTTGTACTTTCCAATGTCTCATCACCTTCTATCTTACACTTGGGTTTGTTTTCTTTTTTTAAATGTAATTTAGACACGGCCAATTGCTTTGCTCTTCCCTTACACACCTAGTGCAGGGAGCCCCTAGCCCCCAGCTAAGGGGGGGGACACTGCTGGACACTACCCATCATCATAACAAGATTCTAAGCTTCAGACAAACGTTCGTTCCCAACCTCGTGCATGGCTGTTTTCTCCTTTAGCACACCAGCTCTCCAGGCTCTGAGGGCTCCCTTCGCCTTCCACCGGCGGTTGCAGTTGCTTCTCTCCCTCGCCACAGACCATTCCCGTCAAATCTTTACACATCTGTTTGAACTGCTCTTTGTGATGAGGGCGCACAAACATGTAAAATCCTGTCCAGAAAAATACACAGTCAAATGCAGAAGAAAATAAATGCCTGACTGTGGAAGAGTCCTTGCTTTGGAGGGGAGAAGCTCTTCGGGAGCTGAACAATATCAGCCGTATTCCTCAGAGTATCTTCAGGTTGGCAGAACACTCGGCATTTTTGTTGATTTTATAATTAGAGGGTTTTCCTTGCCAGAAGACAGATATGTATGTAGTATTGAAAATAATCTCAACTTACCTCAAAATTCTTCTATTTTCTACAGCTAAGCATAAATGCCTGATCCTGCCCTTCACCTGACAACTGCTCTACCAAAATCAGGTATATACACAGTATCTGAAACGATTTTCTCAAAAAGGAAACTTCTTGTTACTGTTTGGCTGACAAGGATTCACAGCACATACAGAGAAATTCTAAAAAATCCCAATTATGTCTTAATGCCAAGCACAGACAACTCTACCACAAAGTCCTCTGCGGTCAAAACATCTGCTCAGTGAAGATACTGACTCTTGAATGCTCAGGGGAAGATGATGACTCACAGTACCACACAGTTCATTTCCCTCCCACTCTTCACTCAGTCAAGACTAATCTGACTAGCTAATGCACCAGAAAAAAAAATTTTGTAAAAATTTGGAGACTATGACATCTATTCAAGGTCAATGGGATACTTCTTGTTATTTCCTAAAGACAACAAGTGAAACAACACCAGCATTTCCCAGCACACGCCGGATGCATCATTTCCAGACGTGGAGAAGGTGGAACTGAGGTGTTCCATAGCACAAGACAAGACATCCCTATCAAGGCAATCAAGACCGGCATATAATCCCTCTTCTTTTTCTTTTTTTAAACAATAAAGCCCAATTTCAAATTTTGAAAACTTGTAGCTTCCTAAATCCTTTCATCATTAAACCCATGAAAGGAAAGAAAACCTAAACCAAACCACTTCAGAGAAACTAAATATCAGCTTGACGTTTCTAGCAGGTTATTATGAATGATAAGGATATTAATTATGACACAGTTCCATAACTATCGCCAGGTAAAGCTCTGTAGAAGAATAATGAATCAAAAGAGTGATTGCTTATCCCAAAAAACCTGGATGCGATTTAAGAGCTTAGTACCAGTACAGCAGTCAGTGGTGATGAGAACAAAACCGAGTCAGTTCAATAGCCAGGACTGTCTCTTCTGAAGAGCAATCACTTGTCATAATTGAGGAGAAAGAAAAAGGTAGTGAAATAATTTGACTGAAGTCAGCTTGACTGAAGGTTAAGACCTCAGTAATTCCAGTCCCATCTAATGCTTTTAATGAACAATTTCTAATCGAACAAACAGATATAACATTTTATAACCTTGACAGTTTTTGCTATCTGAATGACATTCATTTAACACATCTTTCCTGTGTTCCATTCATCTGGTTTGCTAAACCAAAAGAGGGGAGAGGTGAAGTTTACCAATGCTAAAAGTTTTTCCTAAAAGTGGAGAATTTGCAAACTAATGGTTAGTGAAAGGTGATTGCTGACATTAGATCACAGCACCTACATCTTCTTTTCAACTGAATAAGAGTGATTTAAAAAAAAAAAAATCCCTTACCTTGTAGGAGATGAAAGTCTTCTGGCCGCTCAGTGGTGAGGGCTGCTATCACGGATACCATCGAGTCATAGTTATCTGTCTTCTTGTAAGCTAACAATGCTTCGTGGAAACGGCTGTAAGCGCTTTTGTCCAAAGCCCTTTTCACATCGCTGAGATAGGTGGCCCTGAGGACCTGGTGGTGATCCTTCCTCGAGCTTGAAGCGTTTTCAGTGTCTTTCCTTGGAGCTCGACCAGCATTCTGCCCTGAGAGACAAAGAACACACGTCAGCAGGGCTTGGGGAGGAGCAGGGACAAACCGGTCACTCCTTTGTATCGACTCTTCACTCAGAAGGGGGTTCTGGGACAGCTTCAAAGGGGTAAAGCCAACACTGCCCGCACAGCCACACACCTCCACTGGCATGGCCTCGGGCAGAGCCAAGAGTTGCTCCTGGAAAGGGCAACTGAGCAAATGAATTGCTTTTGGGAATTGCTTTTAGCATCTTCTGGAGTTTTTGGATCTTTTAAATGGAGCAATGTGTCAGGTAGACACTGGGGAACGAGAAAAAGGGACACAGAAGACACTGTGCACGGAGGTCAGCAACAGATCAGGTTTTGTGCAATGCTTTGGAGGAGGAGAAGCATTTTAAACAGAGAGCTTAACCAACAATGCTGGCCTGACACATGGGCAAGGAAATTGTTCAGAGCCATTTTAGAAAATATATTTCTCACCCTTTATTAATCAAAGGAGAAAAAGAGTGTTCCCTCCCACCAACAGGACAGCATAATGTTAAAAGAGAACAACCTGAAATAACCCACAAGCTAGCGCAAGAGCAACGCAGGGGCACAGCAAAAGGTAGGAGCAGGTACGAACACCCTGCTAAACTCCATCTGTTCAAAATGCCAGTCTCTGATACCTGATCCGTTTTAGAGGAAAAAAGTTCTGGTTTGCATATTACAGTCATGCAAATACGGATGAAGTATATTATAAGAAACTGATTTAAATTAACCAGACACATCTTTTGGTATTTAGGTCTTTGTTCTCCACTGAAGAACTTTTAGCGAAGTTAAAGAAGATAATGAAGTTTTTAAAAATGGGCTTAGTTCAACTTCCTGAAAGGGGAAAAAGATGGGTGTGAATTTTATAATAAGTATCTTTTACTGCATGTCATAGAGCTTTCCGACACTTTCACAGGAGCATACTCCACTTAAATGTAAGTATTATCTCTGCTGCTCACTCCTGCTATTATTTTCCCAAATACTTTTAGTGGAAAAAAGGTTTTGTGAAAAACAATCTCGTGGACCTCAGGACAAAAGAATTATCAAAGATTTCGTTTTGTGCAAGTGTTCTCACAACAGAAAACAAAACAGGAAAACAAACAAAAAGAGAAGACATGACTTCATACAAGAAAAGCTTTTAAAGCCTTCCAGGAAACATTGGCTTTTTATTTTTATTTTCTTATAAATGAAAGGATTAGCCTTTGACTATTCTTTACCCTCTAAAGAAAGAGTTCTAAGCTGTCCAACTATCCTACTCATTTCCGTGTGATAAATACAAAAAATTCCCAGCTGTTCTCAGGAAGATCTGTAATCACGTCACAACTGAGCCTTTGACTTCAAAGATAAATACTGGACAGCATGAGATTAGAGGGATGCATACAAAGATTATGTGAGACAGTGAGAATACAACTTCTGGTCTCTGTTTCTGCAGAAAAACTGTCTGCATGAGGAGTGCACGCACAAGCAATAACAAAACTTCATACCTGGATTCATATCGACCTACGTAACGTAATCTAAAATTACATCCCTTAGATGGCTCTCTTTCACGAAGCCTGGGCAAACAGAAAGCCCAGCAGCCTTGTGCTCAGCTCGCCCTCTCCCTCACTGACGTATGCCAGGTCAGCCTCTAGTCCCAGCTCCTGGCTTTACTTGGTTCCTTTCATACCCACCTTGACTTTTGTGTTTTCTTTTGTATCATCCTTGCCAAAAATTCTGAATTACCACCACTCCTACCTACAGATAGCGAGCCACTGTGCTGGGTGAACACAAAAAACATTGGTTCCCATCAGGAGAACTTACAGGCAGTGACAAAATAAAACCTAACATGCATTACGGTGGGATTGTGTTTTCATTTAACATGAAGGGGGGTACCTGCACTATTCAGTCCTGTTGTCAAGTGGAATCCTCCCCGGTTCAAGTGGAGCCCAGGGTTTAGCTGAGCGCACGAGTCCTTCGAGAATGCAGTTTTCTGCTGTTTCTGTTTTTCTTCTGTTAAATCAAACCAGTCTGTTAACAGTGAACTTAGGGAAGAATGAACACAGCATGGTGCATTTCAAAGTATGCCATTCTGTGCTGAAAACACCCGAAGGTGTAGATGTGTTTCTCTGATAAGAGGAGATGAGCTAACGCTCTCCTTTTTTAAGGGCTTTATTGTTCCAGGGTTTCAAGGATTTCACAAGCTGTGTGAGGACGTGATTACCCTCTGTTCACAGTTCTGGTGGCACTATGTGGGTAACAAAGAAGACACACGCAAAGCCTTTAAATCCAGACTACATTAATGATTTAAATAGATCTGTAAAATCCCCTTTTGAAATAAAATGGCGTCATTCCTAACTACGCAGTAATTAACGCTCAGGCATCCACATACGCTCACGGGAAGGCAGGCAAGAGGATCATGCAGATCAGAGACTCAGCTCAATATTGATTAAACCGACCTGCCTTCCATCCTCACATTTCTACACATGAGATGCAGCTTGCTCTACAATTGGGTAACATCCATCAAACGATACCTCTGCCTGCACAGTGCTGAAACAAGCTCCTCACCAATTTTCTTGGCTAGTGTCTGTCTCTCTTCTCGCAGGAGGCTGTGCTCAGGTTTGTAGCCACAGCCCACTCCAGTCAGATTGCAACATGCTTCATCAAACTGTTTTTTATGTTGAGGTCGAACAAACTGGTAAAATTCTTTCATTAGGGAAAGGGAAGAGAGGAAAAAAGAAGGGAAAAAAAAAAAGAAAAATCAGTCCAGAACAGGTAATGAATGCCACAGAAACCTACAATGGCAGGACTTCTAGGTTAGGTACCATGAAGATAAAGTGCAGCTAAATAACTTAAAATCTAAATAACTTAATCTAAGTGTCGTTATCTATATTTATACAATAAGCACACTTCTAAGTTACACAAAGGTCAGCTACCATGCAAACTCCCAGCTATATCATTCCCAGTAGGCAGGAACTGTGAATAGGATGTAGCTTATGTCTCAGCGAAACAGGTACCCGCAGCATAAGGTCATGAGCTACCTCAAGCCACAGGGTCCAAGTATCTGCCAGGTTGATACTTTGAATAACCGATACACTCGATTTTGCATCTCATCTTACTGTAAAATGCTTGACAAGCAAGACCCTAAACTGCAAATGAACTTCAGGTTTCAGGTGCCTGCCACTTTTGTAAACTAGACTTAGGCCTTAATTTGGTGATCAAATGTTTTCGAATTTATACAGTATGAAAAGCCAAGCAAATACCAGCTACACCAGTAAACTATGCATGCTTGCCCAGATCACTTGCTTTATTCTCACTGCTATTTAAATAGAAAATTTCTCTAGATATTCTGTCTACTTATCTGCTGCTTTAACACTGAGCCCTTCTGAGTGCATCTATCCAGCTCACACAACCACACTCCTGAGCTCCCCTCCTCGGTCACAGGGAATAAGCTAGACTACTTTTAGGTAAGTTTAAACTACTTTTAGGTAAGGTTTAAACTAACACAAGCTTCCGTTGAATGTGATTTTTTTCAGGCCTGTCAAGACGCAAACTAACATGATAATTAGGTTGAGAATATTTTCTGTGTGATCCGGGGCTACAAAGTGGTGAATGTTAATGATTATCAACCTGATTGATCTGTACTTCAAATCTAAAAGACTTCTGAAATATTTGAGTCTATGTAAAAGACAAAGGTCACATTGTATAGATATACTAGGGAAGTCCTCATACCTCGTAACAAGAAATGCTTTTTTTCATCCTCTATAAAGAGAGAACCCATTTGAGATAACATCGTATGGAAGTCATCTGTCTTCTTGTAGTGCTGAAGAGCCTTAGAGAAGAGATCATAGTTCTGCTGGCTCAGGGTCTCCTTCACTGTTGCAATGTACAACGTAGCTCGGACCTTCTTTGGCTCTGTCACGCCTGCTTTCCTGTCAGTTTGCTGCAAAGACAGGAAGACTTTTCAGTAGATAGTATGACCTGAGGAGTTATTCCCATGTGAATTCACACGGAAGCAATATATTTACAGTTCTGCCAGCAGACAGGACAATGAATGCTTTCAACTAACAGGTTATTGTCTCTTGCAATTACGGTAGTCACCCCTGTATCCATTAGTTATTTCCCAAAAACAACAGAACAGCTTCAGAGCCACAGAATAAACACAAACCTAAAGGAAACACTCAATTAACCGAAAAACATAAATCTCTGAAGGAGGAGATACAAAGAACAGAAGATGTTCAGGCACTTTGGTTCCTCTAAGACATTTCTCGAAGACGCTATACACACGAGCAAGCCAGATTACTAGATTACTCTCTCCTGTTGGGAAACGTTCTTCTCCCGGCACAAGCGGCAGGGACCTGAAATGGATTCACAACAGCCCCTCCTTTATGGAAGTGACTGTGCAATGTCCGATGCTCACACACTTCGGACAGAGAAGCTGTTGGAACCTTGTTGTGCGTCTTCATGACAAAAAGAACAGTGTCACTGGGGCAATCCCAAGGCATGAGTATGTTGTTAATTTCCCCAGATGATTATTATATCTGTTCCTAAAACATGAATCCCTCTAACATCTGTGAGCGCTCCTTCCCTCACAGAAGAGCAATGCTATTCACCTTCTCTGCTGACAAGCCTGACTGCTTCAGGTGAATATTCCTAGAGAAGACAGCCAAGTCTCATTGCACAATTCTATTCTTAGGAGAAGGCTTAATAAGATAAATTACATTTACGCCAAACCTTGAGGGCTCGGCTGACTCATCATGACATCAGATAGCAACAACTGTAAGCACAACCTTCTGCAATGAACCTGCTCCCTTGCTCACACCTTGGTGATTATCAGCTTCAGGATCGGTGACTACTTTCATTGGTTTCGTTTGACAGGTGACCAGGAGTCTCATGACTTTATCGTGACTCTTCACTAACTAGCTGCGTAACGAGTCAACTGAATTTGGAGACCGCACAAAACCATAATGCACAACTGCAAACATGACACACAACCATGACCCACCACAGGTGGGGTTAGGATGCGATCGCTTACCTGAACAAAACCGGTCAGTTATCCCACTTGAGGCTCTACCAGCAGTTGGATTAGATGACTACTGTAGGTCCCTTCCAACTGAACTATTCTATTCTAATCAAAAAGAATGAAATCACCCACCACAGCTGGGCGATGGGAGGTGTTTGCAAGGTAGCTGCTGCCAGGAAACAATTCTTTTCACCTACTAGGACCCATGCTTGATTGGATCTGTGATGAATAGATTTGAGAAAGACCACGGCAGAAACAGATTCCAGATGTGCACTGATGACTATTTATGTTTTGGAGAAAAAATATAAAAGTGTTCTGGCCTCAGTCATCTGTCTGCCTGGAAATCTCCAATTCAAGTTAAGCAGTCTGCAGATCGAAGGGATGGCACAGGAAAACACATACCGTGTTGCTGACTAGCTTTATTTTCTTCCTTCCTCCCTTCTGCTCATCTGTTAACCTCTTCTCATACTGAAGGGAAAGCGTTGACAGACGATGTGCCTGTGAAGATTAAAGAAAAGAAGAAAGGTCAAAAAAAAAAGCTTTTCAAAGTTACTGTCCATTCAATTTAGCCGTTTCTAGTAGTAAAGCTCGCTAACCTAGTTTGTGATATCATTCAAGAAAGTGAAACAAGTCAGCCTAAATTATAGCAACAGAGCCTGGGACACACACCTGCTTCTGGAAGGTAATCGCTTACTGGACAATTCAGAGAGGGACCAAACCAGAGGAAGTTGAAGACAAAGCTGGTCGTGAGAGTGCAGATTCCTGGTTAAGCAAAGCTGGACTTCCAGCTAACCGCTTCAGGGCAGCCCTGGGAGCGTACACATACCTGCGGGTAACCGATGCCTCATGTGCCCTTTCACTATCCTGCCTGGAAGTACTTCTCTTCTGAAGAAAACCTACATAAGGGCTTCTCTTGGGGTACTGAGAAAGGAAACCTAAGCAGTCTTGTAGAAAATACCAGGGCAGACAGGATGAGACAGCACTTGCTGGTCATCCAGCTGAATGTGCCAAGGAAACCCTTTGATGAAGCTAAATTATGAGAACTTGCAGCTACCAGTGCTGATTACAGCAAGGTTTTTTGAAAGAGGGTTGAACCAGTACTCTTAAATCAATGCCAAACTAATTTGTTTTAGAGTTTACAATTTTTACTTCTAATCAAGTATTTTGCTACACCACTGCCATTACCTTTTCCTCTCCTGACAGGTCGCTTTCCTCCTCTGCATCTTCACTGCTCTTCTCATTGCGCTCCAAGGCATCCAAGAGCCCAACACATTGTCTTCTAGGTGAGACCAGCTCTTGCTCATACTCCATGCATAGGCTGGATGCTCCATCTCCATTTACTGGCATCACAGCATATCACAGATGACAAATTAAAACTCCATGTTATCTCCTGCATTTTCTTTGACTTAGTAATACCTCCAAATCTTACTTAGCAATCCAGAAAGATGTGCTGGTTTAATTAATCTCCCACATCTTGCAAAATTGCATTATTGCAACTACTATTGCATTTAGTAAGAGGAATGCTTTGGTTAATCACTCCCAAAATTGCTCAATCATTTGTTACCACAACCTGATGGACTTCTCTCAAACTTTTCCTTAAGTGATGGACATAGTTAACCTCAAAATGGCTTAGGATCAATGGGGGGGGAAAAAAAAGTCTTACAGCAACAACTGTGTTTAACTATGTTACCTTTAGGGATTTCCCAAAAGCTGAGTTCTTGTTTTTAAGAGATTCTAGCACAAAATGTTTTATTATTTTTTAAACAGAACATGTTTTTTTTAAAGCCTACAGTTCTCACAGTATCAATACCTGGAACACAGTCACTTTCAGGTCCCAAGAATACATATTCTCAGTGATTAGGATACAGGTATATTTGGTTTTAAATATAAGAATTTAGAGTAGTACTAATGTTAAATTAGTATCAGTTTGCTACTTCTAAAAGGCATCCTCTTTAAAATGTATTTCCACTGTTTTGTGAAATTACTTCAACATTCAGTTACTAAGAAAAATCACTATTTTGAGAAGAATGGAAATATATTAACGCTATAAATTTCAAAGTCAGTACAAGAAACTCTTCACCTAAAACTATGATTACAGGTGCAGTTTGATGTTACAGCTAATGCAATGCAACTGAAAATCTATCTCAGAAGAGGCAGCGCTGCTTCTTCCCTTTGCCTCCAGCCATACATTCCAGCCCTTCCTTTGAGATGGATCTACCACCCCGTGGATGAAAGGTAAATGGGTTCAGCAAGCTCCTCCGCTTGCTCTGCAGTTGCACAAGAGATGGATTCTAACCAAGGGAAGGAGCACAAGCGCATGGTTGGAAACAGAGAGGAAGAAGTGGCAGCCAAAGTAACCCCTTTCCACGACAACCTGCAGTCACACGGGCTTAGACGTACTGTGAAATCACCTCACACTCAGTCACAACTGGTTTGGAAGCAGAGTTTTAAACACAACTTCATTGTTTCATTCCAAACCAGCAAACCGTCTAGAGTGGCACATTCTGAAAGAATATCTGTTGTGAGAAATACTTTATTCTTTGGCATTAGCTAACCACAAATCTCAAAATGCTGTTTTGTTCCATGGCCAATGCCTTCTTTCTAATTTCTTGGTCAGATCACTGTGTAAGAGCCATTTACACAACAGGACAGAAGAAGGACATATAAAGGTCAGTGCTAGTCAGAAACAGACTTCCAGTTCTTATTTCTTAAACTATGATATTCCAACAAACTCCTCCTGTTCTGCAGGACACCTTTTCAGGCCCCACCTGCCTCTTTGCTCTGTAGTTGCAACTGACTCCCTCCTTTTCTAACGCCGAGCTATGTCCCTTCTGATCAGATGTTTACACCAGTCTTTGAGCTCTCCTTGCTTTCTCCCCCATTCCAGTTTCTAGCCTCTTGCTCCTCCTTTTTTTGGTTCAGCTTAAAACAAAAAAGTATGTCTGTGAGAACCCAAACCTACCTTTTCTTTTCCTCTTCAAACTGGGAACATGGTCTTCCAAGTTTTTTGCTTTTTTCATGGAGAAGATCTGCTCAGATGAAGTAGATGGTGCCGTATCGCTCTCACTTATGGAACCAGGAGGGCCAGAAGGGCATTGCGGCAGGGGCAAGGGCATCTGCAAGCAGTTTACAAAACATTACAGTAGGCAAAAGCTACTCTTCCACTCCATTTCCTTTGCAACCAAAAATCTCAGCAACAACCCAAAGACATCACCTCTTTCCCAAAGAACCCATGACAGCAAGATTGTTAGCACATTGGATTTATGTGCTGATGACAGGGTCAAATAACTAGAAGTGACACAGACAGATGAAGTGCGGTACGCAGGCTTAGCACCAAGTGACCTGAGAAACAGAAAAATGGTCGTGACCCTGCTAAAGAGCAATTGCTTCCTGACACTATCCCTGCAACATAGCTCCTTCTGGCAACGCACGTTGGGCTGTGGTTCTTATTCACCATGAAAGTCCAGTTTATCATCAGAAAAGATCGTCAAGTCATTCAATAACATCCATCTGTAACTTGTTAGTTTGAAGAACTTGGATGACTTCCTGGAAGATGCTTTAGCCAAATACGAGTGAAATGTGAAATTTTAAGAGTTTATTTGAATCTTAATCTCCATTTTAGGGACAAAGCATTCCCCATTCTGGCTTCCAGCCCATTTCTTCCCATAACTTTCTCCAGTCAATTAGGAAGTCTTTTCACAATATTGCTTTTTAAACCAAGGAACTATTACTGAGAAAAAGAGCTTCTTAACATTAAGAGAGAAGCCATATTAGTAAAGATGAGCCAGTGTTGAACCGTAAGAACTAATGGGTTTGTCTCTCTTTATACCAGTCAGTTTAGACCTAAATTTAAGGGTTTGACTGATTCTCCCACACATATACCCTCTCTGAGGGTGAGGTAGAAAGCTTTTTGACGCAGTGATGCATCACTTGCAGTATTTGCATAGCATCCAATGAAAGCTGTGTTTATTCAGGAGGAACTGGAAAAGGAAGTTATTTTTGTGATCTAACCTAATGAGTTGCACAGCATGACAACACATTCTGTCCCAGCTCACTCTTGGAGGCAGATGACACGTATCTCCTTTCCTGTAAAGTCACCAATGTTTAGAAGTGTTAAAATAGGTGACTCTGTCACATCTGTCACCTGGCTTAGTACTCCCAGTTTCCAACACTATCAATAAAAACCCCTCAGTTTTCAAGACACTTACAATTTCTTGAGCAACACGGAAGAAGAGGGAGACACTTCTGACTGCATGCCCAAAGTTGTCATAAACATTCACGTAAGGGCGGACCCAGGATGGCAGCTTGCCTCTTACATCACTGGTTGTGAACCTGCGTAGGATTGGAAAAAGTGAGAACTATTTGCGAGGTCCAAAAGGACAAGGGAGGAACAGCAAGACAGCAAAAGACTGAAACAGTGCAGGAAATATAATGGGGAGACAGCTTCACCCAGGAGTAAAGGGCTTTGTTGATACCATGTACCATGCAATCAGCCAATTCCTATCTTCTGTCCATAAAATCTTTAACTGTGCAACAGTAGTAGGGAACTGTGACACACTCGCTGTTCCCAGTCAACCCTCAGCACTGAATGTTATCAGTTAAACTCTTGTTGCGTTTTTATATA
>NW_010133231.1:1128-9308 GCF_000699245.1 Pterocles gutturalis | reverse complement strand
AGGGGAGGGGAGAGGAGAGGAGAGGATGAAGGAAGGAAGGACAGAAGGAAAGGAGTGAATGAATCTTGGATTCATTTTGTCTGTCCAAGTAAAGCAACTACCATACTTCTTCAGGTTCACTTACAATTAAGTCCGTTGTTTTCTTACATATTTACTATTGTTCTGAAGTCACTCATATTCTAGGTAGTTTTCTTATAGCTTAACATGATCACAATATTAGTTTGCCAGAAGTGGCTGCTGAGCTTGTGTTGAGCCCTTGACTCAGAAATGCTGACTCCTGAGGAAGTTCTGTGAGCAGAGGACATTCATGAGGGCATCCATTGTAGCCTTTTTTAATTCTGCATGAGCTTTTCCTGCCCCTTCTCACATCGCACTCATTTCTACAGAAAACTGGTGTGGTCCTAAAGCCACCCCCACTGAATCACCCACCAAAGCAGAACGGACACGGTGTAGTACCGGCTCTCCACTATTCCATTAGACCTTGTTCACTACATGTGAAAGGGCTTGCCAGCAAAGCTACACTAGTATAATACCGACAGAGCCACCTCAGTGGAACCGTTTTGATGAAAAAAAATAATAAGTAGCAAAAAGACATTTTTTTCCCCCTGATATTGTTCTGTCCACCTCAGGCATAGTTTTCATGCTTCTGACTGACACAGCAAGGATGGCAAAACTCTCTCTGCACAGACAAGAAATCCTGAGGGCAGGGAACAGAATATTCACTGCTGGTTCTGGTTGCATCTCAGCTGTCTCTCTGGGCTGTCTGCTTGCATGAGGGAGCTTTCTTTTAGAACTGTATTACTGGAGATTAGGGGCAGATGCCATTTTTAAAAAATTTATTCTTTTTTAATATTGCTTATTTAAAAACAGCACTAAGGTCTAGCATTTCCTGATGCTATAGGAAATAAAAACTAGGCCAAAAAAAAGAGTGCTTTGAGAAAGATCAACAGGTAGCCACAGGACTGGCAATGTTTGACCAAAAGAAGCCCCTTTTTGAAGGAGAGAGTCTGTCTGAGCAACTGTGGAAATAGCCTTCTGGAAGCAAGTCTGGCAGAACTGATAAGCAGAGCTTTGAACTGAAAAATGAAGGGTACAAAGACTTGAATAATCTCCACATGCCCGTAGAACACCAGAGGAGAAAGCCTAGGTACACCAGAATACGCCAAAGGATAAAGAAATTTCAGTGATCACAGTGGCAGGGAATAAGAAGAAAGAAAGTGCAAACTGCGATGAGAACTGCTTCCAAGGCAGCAATACAGTGAGTGTCAGGATCAGGTCTTAACAAAGCTTTGTTATATGGTACAGAAATATTTAACAATATATGTACCAAAAAACGAAAGAGCCTGAACTAAGTTGGCAGGGCATTAGGCAGGACAGGTATACACTGGTAACACAACAGAATAGCAATCACAGCTGGAACGCTGGTCTCAAAGCATATACATTATTCAGAAAGGCAGAGATAAAGGTGAAGGTGGTGGCAGAGAACTGTGCATTAATGATATGAAACACTGCAAAGAAGGATGTGCAGAAGGGATAGCATGCAAAAAGCAGAATTTGTTCCAGTCAAAATAACTTTGGGGAAAGCTGGTAAAAGAGAGTTCTTGGAAACTGCGAGCCCCCTGATTTGGTTCTGGTTATGGGTAGAGTCAGCAGTACTGCCATTAGAGAGACAAGTTCTGTTGGGTGTGTTTCATGCAGGAAAGTTTTACCTTCCCAAATACAGATCAAAGAACAAATGCCACTAATGATGATAGAATACAGGTATTCCTGGACATAGTAGTCAGCAAATTTCTTAATAAAGTACTCACAGAACCAGTAAAAAGTGGTGCTGATTGAGACTTAGTTTTTCTAACTGATTATTCCAGCAAAAATTTACCTTGGCTCAAGTGGTCAGGGACTGATGCTTCCTAATTAAATGGAATAGATAAATGAGTCTTTTAATAAGGTTTTGCATTTCAAAAGGGGAAAGTTTGGTAAACTCATGGAATTGATTAGTAAAGTCAGATGGATTGCAGAGTCTGAGCTTTAAAATGTGAAAGAAGCCTGGAGCTTCTACAGGTCTGAGCAACTAAAAGTTTTGTGAATCTGCATAACAGGCAAAAGAGAAAGCCTGGTTGTGTAACCACTTCAAGATAGGTACTAGTACATTAGCTCACATCTTTTAAAAGAAAAACCACGTGCTAAACAGAGAATGGACTAAAATGTGACAGGAAAGATCACACCAAAGTCTTCCTAAACTTTCTTGGACAAGATTATATCCTACACAGAGAGAACAGGGTAAATACTGTCTGTTTGCATTTCACTACAGCATTAGACACAGTAGCACAGAAGACATTGTTAGTTGGAGCTCTGCAGAAAAACTGTATGTGTAATAAGCATCTGGCTCATAGCATACAGAGACCACTGAAAAAAAAAGCATTACAAGGCTGGAGAGAAGCAATAAGGAGAGCTCTTCAAACTAAGACCAATCTTGTTTAATATTTTCATAAATGTTTGTGACATAAGTAGAGACTTAAATTTTTGATGATGCAACATTGAGATGCATCATTAGTGCAAGGAAAAGCATACCAAGACACTGAAAACAGGTAAAGTTTAAAAAAAAAAAAAAAAAAAGTTAGGACTAACAATACAATTTCCCCTAGTTGCTCCAAGCTTGTAAGTGAGCAGAAATACCTGGCCACACTATCCAAGGTGACTCTCATGCTACAGTATGACCCAGCCTTCAAAACAGATAACTGCTATCCAGTGAAAGAGGGATTGGAAAGTGTTAATGCTTTAGCACAAAAGCTGGTGAGACTTTGTGTGCAGCTCTGAACACCCATGGGCAGGAAATCTTAATTCCAGCTGGAAGCACTGTGCAGAAACAGGGCTAACTTGACCAAGAGGAAACAAGGAGAGCCCTGAATAATTTGGCTTGTTAAGCTGGAAAAAAAAAAAAAAGAAAAAAAAAATAAAGAAAAAAAAAGAGGACTGAGATGATACAAACTAGCCATAAGAAACCAGCAAAATCAGAAAAAGATTTCCTAGCTGTCAGAGTCATCAGTCTTGCTGTGGTGGAGAGTGAGCACCAAGAATCTAATGGCATTTAAGACTGAACCTGACACATCACTGAAAGCAAGTCTGCATGTCTGTGACAAGAGGTCTTGCTAGTCCAAGAAGTCTCTTCTGGTTTGGTGGCCCTAACCATGGCAGAGTGTCTGAGGGAGAGATTAGAAGGACAGATTTTTGTGATGAGAGAAGACTGCAGGTCTCCTCCAGTGTTTAATAAATCTTTTATCTGCTTCTCAATTCTAAAGTTTTGATGGTTTGCCAAACATGAGCTGAAACAGAAAGACCCAAATCTTGCAAAAAACTTTCCAAGTTTGAGTAATATGCAGCTTGGATAGTGAAAGAGGAAGAACATGGTTTTTCATGTAAAATTTAGAACATTTTTCTCAGACTTGTCTGACTACTCAGCTGAACTTTACTACATGAAATATTCAGGCTAGTTGTATGTCCTGCATAGAGAACAAGCCCCATTCACTACCTGCCTACAAGCCAAACATCAGAAGTGGAAACAAAGTGGCCTAGGACATTGGTTTAATACCATCTCATATGTATGCTGTGTTGCTCTTTGCCAGTTTGAAGCTAAACCTGCTTGCAGAGCTTACGGCTGGGGCTTCCTCTTGCAAGAGACCATAGGAAATTACCCATTGGCTTCACTGGGGTAATACATATGGCGTTCTTATACCTGAGCAGGTGGTTATTTTCTCCTCTGTCCACGGGGTCCATCTGCTTCTGCTGCTTCTCCAGAAACGTCCTTGAAATGAAATTTTCAATAAAGGTGATAGGGTCTCCTGAGAAATGTTCTTCTGAAGAAACTGGTGCTTGGTCGTTCTTCTGTTTCTGCTACTGTTTCAGACATTCCCTGTGGCATGTTCTACTCCTGAGGCTCACCTGTACGGCTCCCATCTTGCACTGCAGTTCTGGCAACTTGCTTTTTTCCAGCCCAGTGCTGCAGGCTGTCTCAGGCTGCTAACCTCCCAGGCTAGGGGTGATTGATCCCCCCACCACCTGGCTCCAGCTGACACTTGAACCCTTCGAGCAAAACACACAAGAAAAAGCTTTGGGGTATGTCCATCTCTTCCACCACAGTCCAGCACAGCAGCTCCCTTGCCTTCATACCTCACAGTTCACAAGATCTCACTAACTGGGTAGAGAGAGAAAAGTTTATTATTTTGTACAAGCTGTGTGTGCTGGCCCTCAGTAAATGGGTGTATTTCACCTCAGCACAACCACATGAGAAGGTATTCCCGTATTCATTTCTGCTGGGTTTTGGGTTGGGATTTGGAGGTCTTTGTTTTGTTTTTTATGACCAGGTTCATGTTGCTTGGCATTTCCTTTGACACCTGGCTCCTAGACTCATATGGTTATGTAGAAAATATTTGAACAAAAGGGAGGGTCCAACTCACCCTGTCATGATGAAAAACTAGAAGACCTCCTGCCTCTGAGAAGCACCACAGCCTGGATGGCAAATAAAGGGATGCCAAAGTAAAACTGCATTTCATTCGGCATCACTGTAAATTGATCAAATGAGCTGTGGGCTGGGGTCATGTTTCCTGAGCATTTTGCCACTGGCTACAGCGTAAGTCAGGCCCTGTTTTAAAAAGTGAGTCCATCCAAGAGGTTGTTTTATATGGGCAAAACGCCTTCACACGCAGTAATAACAGCTCATCTTGACTAGTCCTGAGTCCTGAGAGTGCTGAATGCAACTTGTCCTTGTCTGCACTGCCTACAGAGAGGTAGGACAGGATCCATCTACGCTAACTTCAGCCATCTGGTCAGCTATGCTATACCTAAGCTAGCTGTCTGGCCTCCTGCTAGAATTGACTGAGCAATGCAGGCAACTTCAAAAGGTGACTCGTCACTCCCTTTAATAGGTGCCTAGGCTAGCTGGCATGAATTGCCCTCTTTCTCCATTGAACACAGAGGTATCCCAGACTTGGCTGACACATTAACCGATATATGGCTGAAGTTAGTAGAGAAAAATCCCATCTGCAGTCAGTGCTGGATCTGATAACTGCTAAAGCCACATTTGAAATGCAGGCATTGCTTTTAGAAGTAGGTATCATAAACTTATTGGTATCAGATGTTCTCCGTAAATGGGCAGTCCTACAGGGGCAACAGGGCAGGGGGAAGGGATAGTAACTCCTTGATTGTGAAATTACATGATTACTAAATGAATATGATTCTTCAGCAGGCTGTTTTTAATGTCTAGGTTGTGTTTCTAATGAAGGAAAACATGTTGTATCGCTGATCCATATCACAGTGCTCATGCTGTCTGCTATCAAGAGGAGGCAAGCTCTAAACTCAGGATCTCTCAGATTTTTATTCATACCTGCAGAAATAAAACCAGAAGGTTGTTCTTTTTTAAAATCAAAATAGTCTCTGTGCAGTGTATCTGATTCAAACCATATTGCTAGCAAGGTGGAACCTTGAAAACATTAAGATATTTCTACGGTAAAAGTTAAAGATTAGAGGGCCCCGAGGAAACAGAACACATGGGCCAAAATTTTTAAACCCAAATATTAAAGATAGTCAGCCAAGTCAAAACATTGGCATCTACATGAAGGGATCATGAATTACAGAGGGACTGAGCAGCCACTGAGTCTACTTATTCCCTAGAGCTTCTGAAAACTACTCCAATTTTAATTAAATACCTTAATGTGGATGAAGCTGCTTTAATTTTGTACAAAGGCATTCACATGCTCCTTGCTTTACTAGAAAAACCCCAAAAGGGTTTGTTCCCCTGTCTTTCTACACTGGAAGGGGAAAAACTGAGAGAAGCCTTTGGGGCTAACAGAGTTTTTTTCAGTTGAATCAGAACTAACCCTGCAGGAAAAACAACAACAACAACAACAACAAAAACCAAAAGGGCCTGTCACACACCAAGGGCTCAGCAAAAGGACTTTGGAGGAATAGAAACCGCTCCCACCACAACTTCAGCAAATTCAGGGTCAAAAGCTTAGCATGGGCTAACCCTCGTGAGTTGTACAGTGAAAGGTACCTTTGACTTGCCTCAGCTGATCCTGCCTATGGCCCTCCTGGGACTGACCTGGGAAATGCATTGTCTTGAGTTAGCTCAAGGAGCTGTTCTCATCTTTCGAGTATGAGAAAACTCACAACACTGAAGTAAATTCAAAGCCAAACCTTAATTTATTTGAATGAAAACCACAAGATACTCTAGATTATATAGTAAAATAAAACAAGTGTTATATTTTAGGTCAAATTACAGTCTTTGTGTCCCACCTAACAGAATCAAGGGAATATCTGTTAATATAGAGCTAAAAGTAGGTTTCCCTCACCAATGTCAGGAGGACCTTTCCTAAGCTGGAAGTTGTGACAGCAAAATAGGCCATCTGCCATCCTTCTGGACTTGGGCTCGTTGTGGGGTGACTGAAGAACAAGCATGGGAATTCCTCCACCTGAAAGACATCAGGCAGCTGTCCTTCCATCACTTTTCATGTAAAAGTGGAGGAAATTTTTTCCTTTCTTAGTTTAAAAGATTCTTTCCAGTGAAACCAATAATTCACATTTCCTAATGTAACCACAAGCCTGGGCTCTTGTGCTGTCCCTGTCCTTCGCTGGACAGTATGGCTTTGGATAAGGCACAAAAGATTTGTCTGTATGTACCTTCTCCACTCACAATATAGTGAGCCCTGGTGCCAAACACAACATCAGGGATGCCAGTCTCAGGGCAAGGCACTTGAAAGTTAAGTACTGAAGACAACTAATTTTTAAGACATGTAAATCCTTCACTGGATCTAGTCATAAACCTCTCTAGCCTCATAGATAGCTAATGAACTGGGCTGTGTCTGATTTTTCATGCCTACTTTGAGACATCCTAGCCTGACTATCAGAGGTCGTCTATTGTCCATACATCAAAAAATGCATTCTTATGTAAGCATAGACAGAAATTACCCTTCCTCCCAATAACTGAATAAGATGAGCATTCCCAGGGTCAAGAATGAAACTCTGTTCTTGTCTGTAGATATACACGTTAAAATTTCTTGTCTATAAAACCAGTTCAGTGACTATTTATTTAATTTCTGTCATGCAAAGTTTAGTTTGTATTTACAAGCCTTATTTTGATACTGGAATAAGTGTGTTACTTTTAATTACTAGTGCTCATAAGGTGGCAGAAGATTAAATGGGACAGGGATTATGAATCACACTTTCACCTCTGGAAGTACAAAACCTGATAAAATTTAAGCAAGCAGCAGAGAATTGATCAGGCAGCTGTTACGGATGCTTAATTGTCTGGTTTATGCAGTGGCTCTGGTGCAGCACAATCAGAAAGGATGAAGTCCTGGTCACCTTGCATTTCAGATTCCTTCTGGTATGTAGGAACATTTTGCTCCATATGGTAAAGCAGGAGAGCCCACCTAGAGAGGGGACTTCAGAGTTGAATTTCAAGGTGTTGGTTTTTCAAAATATTTAGTTGTTCTTCTGTTCAGAAGGCATAGGCAACCTTGGTGGATTAATCCAATTTCCAAATGGTGTGGGTCCCTTCAAAGATGTTTTAGATGTTACATCAAGATAAAAAGTGATTTAGAAAGTAAATATTTTAGTATGAGCTTTAAGATTAAGGTCCATATACAACAAAGGATTTAGACTTGTAACTCTTCTGTAGGCTTTTATCTTGCTGTTGGTGTCTGGAGGAAGTCAGGACCTCACACTGGAGTTCATAGCCTAAACCCTCTGTTTGGGCAGGGCCTTAAATGCCTCTGTAGTGGTAAACTTCAGAGGCAATGGATGTCACTAGCACTCAAGTACCTAAACTGTCAAAATCACTTTGGCAAAAGTAACCTGGCCCTCTAAGTCACATAGGATTTGTCACATGCAGAAGTGTTATCCAAGGACACTGGACAACCTGGGCTGAAAAAATAATATAGTTTGAGTGGCTGCTGAAAATACAGTTGTTGCTAGCCAAAGGCTGCACTACCATTTTATGACTTGAGACATGGACAGAAATATTTCTGTGCTACTTGGGACTCCCTGACAACATGCAGGTACAGAAGATTTATGTAAACACAGCAAAATTGGTAAGTGTAATTGAAGACGTAGCTTGTATTCTGTATCTGTAACAGAAATACAGAAGCAGAACGAAGGTAAACTTCAAACCTAAAGAAAAACCTCTA
>NW_010133231.1:350-1097 GCF_000699245.1 Pterocles gutturalis | reverse complement strand
CAGCAGAAATGCCCGTATTCTCTAATTCTAACTTGAGCACTTAGAGGTGGCAAGAGCCGCAGAGAGTCAGGCACCTGTAGAGACTGTCTATGATCTTACATGAGCCCAAAGGTGTCCTGTAGAGTCTCTGTTTCATTCTGCTGCCCATGCTGTGAGCCTGGGGTGAGCAGTTTCCTAACCTGGACAACTCACTTGGTGCCTTAAATGAACGGGAATGACCAGGTCAGCTGCCTCCCAAAGTAGGCATCACTCTGTCTGTGAACACAGGCATGGCTACAGTGCCCTGGCAAAAAGGCTACCATAGTTTAACCTTAAAAATTAGCATATGCTTAAAAGTTTTGGCAAAAGAGAGCTTCCTGGGATACCAAAGAAGCAGCAGAAATGGGGGCCCTGTTCACTTGTAAGATGCAGCAGCTGGCTGGGGCTCTCCCTGACCTCCCAGAAAAGGGAAAGTCAAACATGCTGGGCTGGAGGGACCGCCTCCCATCCACCTTCACTCTCGCTTTGCTGGGATTTATTCATCCCTCTCACCTTCACCCCTGTCCGTCGTCGTCCCCCCCCCCCCAAAAAAAAAAAAAAAAGTAGTTCTACCAGCTTTTCACAGCTACAACTACATAAATATATATGTATTAAAAAATGTAAATATAAAAACACAGCAGCTGAGGGAAGCTCCTGGAGGATAGCCCCCCGGATGGGTTACAAGCACCATTCGGGCAGGTTTTTTGCTGAGGATCACGGGCACCTCCT
>NW_010133231.1:0-239 GCF_000699245.1 Pterocles gutturalis | reverse complement strand
TCGGTGCCGCTGAACCCGCGAGGTGTCAGGGCAGCAGCCTGGGACGTGCCAGAAAATAAATCAGCGCGATCGGTGCCTGCTTTGCCTAGGCCGGGGGTACTTAAAACGGAAAGGAGCAAATTTTAAAAAGGACATTAAAAAAAAAAAAAAAGGAGAAAAGAGAAAGGGGGCAAAGAAGGAGCAAATAAACATACCACCCCCTCCCCGAGCTTCGGCGCTTCCGAGGAGTAAGGACGTCG